>NC_072447.2:148776742-149079772 GCF_028878055.3 Symphalangus syndactylus | reverse complement strand
CAAAATTTTGTACATGAATATTCATAGCAGCATTATATTTAATATTAAACATGTAAGCAACCCAAATATCAACTAATGAATGGATAAACAAAATGTTGTATATTATACTCTAAAATATTATGCAGCCACAAAAATGATGAAGTGTTAATACATGCTATAATGTGGTTGAACCTTGAAAATGTAATGCTAGTTGGAAAAGGCCATATATTGTATGATTCCAGTTACATGAAGTTTTCAGAATAGGCAAATTTATAGACACTAAATGGTGTCAGTGGTTTTCAAGGGCTGGATATAAAGGAGAATGGGAAGTGACTGCTAATAGGCACAGAAATTATTTTGGAAGTGATACGATGACAAAATTCAATAATTACACTGTTGTTATGGTTACACATCTCTATATAGACACTAAAAATCATTGAATGTATATTTTAAGTGAGTATGTTTTATGGTATGTAAATTTTTTCTCAATAGAGCTGTTTAAAAATACAACTCTGGATGCTTTGTATAATTTTATTTCTGAATTAGAAAGGAAAAAGTAGACTTGATATTTAAAAAGTAGGTAAGTTAACATAAAAGTCTAAATTTACATATTCACTTAAAAATTAGAAGTTATTACAGCACTGGATCTGTATCTTCGTTCAAATAAAAAGACTAGCTGGGTAGCTATTGCTCCCTTTAGACAGTCTACCCTCTTTATTTTGGCAGTCTTTCAACCCATCGTAAGTCACTAATTTGTATGATCTGTACAGCCTCTTTGCTGGAGAATGGTTAAATGCTGGGGAATATGTTAAAAGCTCCACACTACAAAAGGCTATCTTAGTAGGGTTCGATACTATTAAGGCATGTTATTACTTTAAATTTTTTCCAGAACTGACCAACACATTGTAGAAGCTGGAAAAATTCTTGTTGATTATAGATGTACTTAGGCCTGTCTATAACTAACTTTCTAATTGTATCATAGCTGGCATGATTTCTGGTGTTAATTCTAAGGATGCTGACCTCCAATTGTGATAAGTGTGTACCTGATGTTTGAAAATAAACAGTGCTAGAAACTGTATTAATAATTTTAAAACCTTGAAAATATCAAGAAACATCAACATATTTATTTGGTTTAGGTTTTTATCAATTAGCAATAAACGCACATCTACTCAGTTTAAAAACATGTTCGTTGGTATAGAGGTAGCATTGCTAAACTATTTGCTGAGATTATCTTAAAAAATTATATGGCATTCACATTGAGACAATAATTCATCTCCTTTCCATTAAGTACAAATTTTATTTATACAGACAGAATAGCATTATACACTTTAGTGGAATGGGAATTATAGTGACTTACATTATCTTTGTGCCAGTTCTAAAAAATGCAATAAGGTGATTTTAATAATTAATTACACAACAGGAACTTATTACGTGTCACAGAGTGATATGTGGTAAGAGTGCTAGATGGGAGCAAAACGAATAGTGTTATTGTCGTAAACCGCCACTCAATTTTCCTGCACTAAAACCTATGCTTATTAGCAAAACAATGAAAAAATAAAGAGAAGTAAAAAGATTTTAAAATCAAATGTGCAGATATTGACTTAAATGTTATATGTTTTATATAACAGTGATATCTATATTACCTAGAAAACAGAATTCAATACTTATATCTTCTTATGACCCAAACAATATAATAGCCATTAAATATACTACTGTTGTTTCCCACTTTAAATGCCTTTTGTACACATCACTAAACAAACATTCTTAAGTATAAAAAAAAATCAGTATGATAAAGTTTATCTCAGAATGATCTTGGACAACAGGAATCAAATAATTCCTAGATAAAGTACATCGCTTCTATGAAAGTTATGTGGAAATAAAATTTTAAAAACAAAAATAACTAAGTAATATTTCTTGAAGTTAATTTGTAATATTCCTTTTGCCTCTCTGAGTATTTAGGCATTCACTTTTAACCACAATGAACAAACTAATAAATTGTCTGTCATGACCAAAAGTTCCATTAACGTAGAAAGAAAACGGTACGAAACATAAAATTGAATGCTCCTAGGAATAATTATAGACATTGGAAGCCAATGAGTTTATTGAGTGAAAAAAAAAATGTGACATAAAGACAAATGTCAAAAAATAATAGAGCATACATAAAACCATTATCAAGTTGTATTTACTTAACATATTTCCCCAACCTACTTCTAAATGGCCTCTAAACCTGGCAGGAGGCCAGGTGCAGTGGCTCATGCCTGTAATCCTAGCACTTTGGGTGGCCAAGGTCAGCGGATCACCTGACATCAGGAGTTCAAGACAAGCCTGGCCAACACGGTGAAACCTCGGCTCTACTAAAAATACAAAAATTGGCCAGGTGTGCTGGTGGGCACCTATAATCTCAGCTACTCTGGAGCCTGAGGCAGGAGAATCGCTTGAACCCGGGAGGTGGACGTTGCAATGAGCCAAGATCGCGCCACTGTACTCCAACCTGGGCAACAGAGACTCCGTCTCAAAAATAAATTAAAAAATAATAAAATAAATACAATTACAAAAATAAAATAAAATAAACCTGGCAGGAAAGGACCAATTCTTAAGATGTAACTCATGAATAAAAAATGACAACGTAAGAATTTACGTTATTCAAAATAAGCAGTTCAAGAAGTATGGCATAGATGATAGTCACTTGCAATTCTCCTCCTCCACCCCACTCCAAAAAATATCCGAGGTCCAGAGGGAACCTCTGGGTGAAAATAAAATTAGAGAAACCAAAGTCATAGCATGAAAGAGATTAGATTATAAACTGGAGGCAGAAATAATATATGGCAAGTGACATCTAGTACAAATCGTGAAATTGGTACAATAACCACCCTGCCTCCCAAAAAGAAAACCAGTAATGAAAGTGAGATTTAACTATCTATGCCTCAGGGAGAATTTCATTCTTCTAAAAGCATAGCACTCAACAGGATTTTTGTTTGTTTGTTTGTTTTGTTTTGAGATGGAGTCTTGCTCTGTCACCCAGGCTGGAGTGCAGTGGTGCCATCTCGGCTCACTGCAACCTCCACCTCCTGGGTTCAAGCAATTCTCCCGCCTTAGTCTCCCTAGTAGCTCGGACTACAGGCACATGCCACCACGCCTGGCTAATTTTTTGTATTTTAAGTAGAGATGGGATTTCACCATGTTAGCCAGGCTGGTCTCGATTTCCTGACCTTGTGATCTGCTCGCCTTGGCCTCCCAAAGTGCTGGGATTACAGGCGTAAACCACCACGCTCAGCCTCAACGGGAATTTTCCTGGTACTTCTTCCTCTCAGAAGACAAAAGTATGTGTATCAGAGTGGGGTTTTGTTTGTTTTGAGGTAAATTAACAGAAAACCACATAAAAATCAGTATAAATAAAGACAGGCAATTACTTGGCTCAAATGACTTAAAATGTGGTGATGTGGAAGTGTAAAAAGATATGATGCCAGCAAGATTCCAACTTTGCTTTTTTTTATTCTCCAGAGTTCCAAGCTGAAAGTGGAATGGCTATATTACTTTCATAGTTCACATATGCACATGGCAATGTCCAAAGCAAATGAACTTATCATTTATACTTGTTTTCTCTTAAGAGGGAGAAAATATTCCAAATCCTTCTCTGGAAACCTCCCTCTTCATTGGTCCCCTTCCCCCAAAATAAATATTTTCTTGTATCTTATAGGTTAAAGTTTAGTCACGTACAGATACCTCATGGCCAGGAGTATTCTATATGTTTACTGGCATATATTATAAACTCATCATTGACCAAGAAATGGTATTGTTTTAGATTGATCACACCCACTGCTGCAGCTGGGAATTAGGTCAGCTTCCTCTGAGAGACAGGAGCTACAATTCATGAAGAGCTGGATATATAAACATATATCATAATATGTTAGGAGGAAGTATAATAAAGAGTCTGACTTCATTTTTGCTGTTTGCTAATGAGTTTTAAGCTCTACCCCTCTCTCTGCTTTTGTCCAGGAATTCAACAAGAAAATAAGAAAGCCTGGTTGCTACCTCATTTGGTAACCAGTTCAAACCTCTCAAGCCTGGCTAATTCACCCCAGCCCCATCTTGTAACCACAATTATAGCCAAAGATAGTTATCTCTTCTGGCTCTCAAGATATTTTCTGACCTCTGTGAGAGCCACACTGCTCCACTTAGAAAGCTTCATTGCACGATTAAAATTTCTTTATATTCTCTTGCTCCCTTTTGGTGTTATTAGACTAAACATTGGAAAATGTGTTGGGTAGGGATTAATTCGTCCACCGCAGAGTGATTATAACAAAGTGGATAGTGGATGCTGAATAAATAATGAACATAAAGAAGGGAATCACAACTCTCAACTGTTACTAAAAAACAACAGTGATTTGAATGATATAAGAAATGTTATTATTTTAAAAGTTTGCAATGGTGATGAAATGGAAAATTAATATATGATCGACATCTAAGATGTTTGAAAAGAAAATTTCAAAAAGTATATAAAAATGTGAAAATGTTACTACTACCATATGATTAAAATAATCCCAATAATAAATTAAATATTAAAGTTAGAAATCATGTTTTAGCTACCAGAGTGGCAAATATAAGTTCTTATAATTTACAGTATTGATGATGGTCTAGGGAATCAGGAACTCCTCTGTTGTAAAGTGGACTCTGGAATATAAAATGATGCAATAGATTTAAACATTCGTTTGGCAGTATGTATCAACCTTTAGGTACACATGACCAAAATTTCACAAGAAAAACATTAATTTAAAAATGCATAATTTTAAAAATAATTCCAATGGGGAAGTTAGAGTGATGTCAGCAAGAAGGAGAATGTAGAAGACTGCAGAGGACCCCCACAATCTTCACTGATGCTGACCTTAACTGGCAGAGTTGCATGTACACTATTCCATTGTGCGCTCTCCAGAGGTAAAATTATAGCCTTTCACTCAGCCATCGCCTTAGCAGCCACGCATAGGTAAAGATCTTACTCCACTGACAGCAGTTTTAAAAATCTGGAAAAGGTGACTGCCCAATCAGATGTGCAGACACCAGTGAAATATTACAAGAAACAAACAAACAAAAAAATCAAGGAAACATGACACCAAAGGAACACAATAATTTTCAGATAACTGATCATAGGAAATGGAAATCTATAAATTGCCTGACATAGAACTCCAAATAATTGTGTTAATGAAGTTCAGTAAGCAAACAGTGGACACACATATACAACCACACAAAATAAGAAAAATAATACATGAGCAAAAATAGAAATTAAACACAGAGAAATTCTTAAAAAGAATCAAATAGAAATTCTGGAGCTAAAGAATATGATGAATGATTATGTTATCTGCAAACAAGGATAATTTGACTTATTCCTTGCCAATTCTGATGCCTTTTATTTATTTATCTGATATAATTGCTCTGGTTAGTACTTCCATTACTATGTCAAATAAAAGTGGTGAAAGTGGGCATTCTTGTCTTATTCCAGATCTTAAAGTTTTCGTATTTTCCTTGTTCAGTATGGTACTATATATGGATTTGTCTTACATGGTTTTTATTGTGTTACACTATGATCCTACTATATACAGTTTGTTGAGAGATTTCATTATGTAGGAATGTTGCATGTTATCAAATGGTTTTTTTGGCATCTATTGAAATTATCATACAGGTCTATTCCTTTATTCTTTTGATGTGATGTATCATATTTATTGATTTGCATATGTTGAGACATACTTGCATCCCTGGGATGAATCCCATGTGATTAAGTTGAATAGTCTTTTTAATGTGTTCTTGAATTTGGTTTGCGAATATTTTGTTGAGGATTTTTACATCTATGTTCATCAGAGATATTGGTCTATAGTTTCCTTTTGTGCTAAGTCATTATCTGGTTTCCATATTAGGGTAATACTAATTAGGGTAATACTCCCAGAAATGAGTTCGGAAGTATTTCCTTCTCCTTGATATTTTTGAATAGTTTGAGTAGGGTTGGTATTAGTTATTTAAATTCTTACATATGAAACAACCTAAAGACTCTATCAAAAACTATTATAATTAATAAATTCAGTAAAGTTGCAGGATACAAAATTAACATACAAAAATTAGTGACATTTCTATATGTCAAGAGTGAACAATTTGAAAAAGATCACACTAGTTTTCCATAAATGGATACAAATCAAGTTGAAATCTTGGAAGTGTCAGATAAAGAATTAAAAATGTTGATTACGAAGCTATTCAGGGAGATACCAGAAGAAATTAAAACAAAGCTAAAGATATTAAAAATACAACTCAAGATGTGAATGAAAATTTTTCTAAAGAGATCAATATTTTAAAAAAACAACAACAATCAGAGTGTCTGAAAATAAAAAACACATTTAGGAAATTACAAAATGAAGTGGAGAGTTTTAGTAATAGACTACAACAAGTAGAAGGAAAATTTCAGAGCTCAAAGACAAGGCTTTTGAATTAACCCAATTAGACAAAAATAAAGAAAAAAGAATCAAAAGAATTGAACACATTCTGTAAGCAATATAGGATTATGCAAAACAGCCAAACATAATAAAAACTGGTGTTCCTAAGGGAGAAGAGAAAGGAAAAAGGTTGTAAACTTATTTGAGGAAATAATTGAGAAAAAATTCCCCAGCCTTGTTAGAGGCTTGGATATCCAAATACAAGAAGCACAAATAACTTTTTGGAGATTCACTGCAAAAAGCATATAACCAAGGCATGTAGTCATAAAACTATTTATTATAAAGGAAATAATTCTAAGAGCAATGAGACAAAAGCATCAGGTAACCTATGAAGAAAAACCTATCAGACTTCAGCAGACTTCTCAGAAAAATGCTTACAAGCCAGAAGGGACTAGAGTCCCATCTTTAGCCTCCTTAAACAGAATAACTTTCAGCCAAAAATTTTTTATCCAGCAAAACTAAGTTTCATAAATGAAGGAGATAAAAAGTCATTTTCAGACAAACAAATGCTGAGGAAATTTGCTGCTACCAGACCAGCCATACAAGAAATTCTAAAAGGAGTTATAAATCTTGAAACAAAAGGTCAATATGCACTGGAATGGAACCTCTTGAAAGCATAGAACTCACAGGGCTTATAAAACAATAACACAAAAAAGAAAACAAAGTATCTAGGTAAAACTTAAATTGAGGACTGGAACAGTACTTCACATCTAAATATTAACATTGATTGAGAGGCCAAGGCGGGCGGATCACGAGGTCAGGAGATCAAGACCATGGTGAAACCCCGTCTCTACTAAAAATACAAAAAATTAGCCAGGCGTGGTGGCGGGCGCCTGTAGTCCCAGCTACTGGGAGAGGCTGAGGCAGGAGAATGGCGTGAACCCGGGAGGCAGAGCTTGCAGTGAGCCGAGATGGCGCCACTGCACTCCAGCCTGGGCGACAGAGCGAGACTCCGCCTCAAAAAAAAAAAAAAAAAAAAAAAAAACATTGAATGTAAATGGCCTATGTGCTCCATTTAAAAAAACAACAGATTGGCAAAATGAATAAAGCATCACAAGCCAAATATCTATTGTCTTCAAAAGACTCACCTAACACATAAGGATTCATATAAACTCAAGGTAAAGGGGTGGAAAAATAAAAATGGAAATAAAAAATGAGCAGGAGTAGCTATTCTTGTGTCTGATAAAAACAGAGAAGCTTTACTAAAGTTCTACTTATCAATTATGGGGCAAAAAAGAAAAAGAAAGGAATTTGGTGGATCTGTATCTGACGTAGTTATAGGTAAACAAAGGAAGGCATTCATGAGTCTTCTCTAAGTCATATGGGGAAGGGTAGTTTGCAGTAAGCTCTTTTCTGGAGCACCAAAGGGTGAGGGGAATTTCTTAACCATTACGTTTTTTCAAGAACATGGGACTCATATTAATCTCAACATTTGAAAAGGCTTATGATTCCTGTTTCCCAGGGTTGTATGTATGTCTCCCCATTAGGCTTCCATAGGTATCTCTCTGGGGAAGAGGAGTATGAGTGCTTCATTACTGTTCCCCACATGGCTTCCACTGACTCTGTGATGTGGTGGACTTGTCACTGCTGTAAAGTGGTGAAACTTCTGGCTCTCTGATGGGCCTCCTCTGATGTCGCTCCATCAGAGAGGCAGAGGGCCATCTCATTACATTTTGGGGTGAGGTTAAAAGTCCTGGCTCTCTACATGGCCTCTTATGACACCATGGAGTGAAGGGATATATTGTTATCAGCTTGAGGAGATGAAAATCCAATTTCACACTCAGCTTCTCTGACATAACCCTAGCAGGGTTAGGTAGGAGTTGGGGTGCCTCATTAAAGCTTGGTGAGGGTAGACATCTAGGTTCACCACTCAGCTTTTGTTAATCTTGGTGAGGTTCCACCCACAGATCTTTCTGTGGTGTTTGACTGGAGTGGAGTGGTTTTTTTCTAAAAGTTCTTTTGTCTTGCTTCTCTGCCCATCTTTGTGTATGAGTGGGATACTTTGGTCCGCACTCATTGGTGTTTCAAGTTGCTGACTTCTTCAGCTAGAACCCTGAGATGTGTGAAGTAGAAAGAAAACCCAGGAAATTCGTCACTGTGTTGCTCCTTGTGTCCCACGGTCTCTAACTAATCTACCTTCTTTCCACCTATCAGAGTTTACTCGTGTTTTCTTCATACATAATGCTGAGGGTTTTTAGTTGTATTTAGTGGGATGAACAGGAAGAAAGTATGATCACTCAATCATCATGGAAGTCAAAGTCCCCCAACCTCCATTTTAGTGCCAGATACATTCCCAGCTAACCCTGCAGCAGGGCATGGATGTAATTTAATCCTAGATAATGATCTCTGAGGATAAGTTTGCTAGGAAGTTTTTGGTTATGATTTTCCTTCTCAATGTAAGAGTCAAATCTGTGAATATTACAGGTAGTTAAATAGGCATGAGCGGGGCAGGAGAGGACTCTCCCCTCACCAACCAGGAATGTCAGGGGACCGTCAGGGGATGATTCAGCAGTTCTCACACTGCCTCTCCAAAAATGATAATTTGGCAGCTGGAGCCAGCGGGAGTCAATCTCTTGAAGGTCCAGAGCTGTCACACTAAAGTGTTCATTGATCACAGGCTCCAGGGAGAGGCAACTTTCCAAACAGATAAAAAAAAACACTTGAGATTAGTAATCAGCTTCCAATAAAATCTCAGGAGTTGGGCAAGTGAGTTCAGGAATGCACACTACGAGACAAAATGGCAGCGTATGACGTTCCAGGTGCATTCCACAGGAAATGGAAAGAAAGTCTCAGGTGGGCATACATACAACTTCTTATACACACTGGGCATGCTCACTTCTCAAGTTTAAGGAGGGCACTGTGCATGCGGGCAGCCCACCCTAAGGGAAGAATCGTGAGAAAGGGACACAGGATGCCAGAAGTGGGGTAGCATATAAAATCCTAGGATCAAGGTTAAATGCTGCACTTGTCCTTCAATTCGCCCACTTGGGTCTCTTCCAAGTGTACTTTCCTTTCTTTCCTGCTCTAAAGCTTTTTAATAAACTTCCCTTACTGCTCTGAGACTTACCTTGGTCTCATTTTCTGCTTTATGCCCCTCAGTTGAATTCTTTCTTCTGAGGAGACAAGAATTGAGGTTGCTGCAGACCTATGTGGATTCACTGCTGGTAACTCAGACACCTTCTACCCCTAACATGAACAATATAAATGATCCTGCCTGTGAACATTATCAGTGAAGGTCTAATGCTTCACACCCATTTTATAACCACTTCAGTTACAAATCTGAAGTTGAAAGCCAATGGGCCAAGGATTGATGAGCAGAGAGATAGATCCTGGGCTTTTGATGTTGTCATTTAGCCTCAGAATAAACCAAACCTGCTTCCAGACATATTTATTAGACAATATTTATTAGACAATAAATATCTTTATTTTTAAGCCAATTTTAGTTGGATAGTCTATTATTTATAGCCAAAACCATGCTCATACACTTCGTATCATCTAAGTTTAGGATTGTCATGAATGTTCTTTGAAACCAACATTTCTAGACACTTAAATTTCATTCTTGAAACAAAAAAGAGAATGTCTTCTAAAGTACACCCTGATAGTTTCTGCTTTAGCATCTGTGATATTGATGCTCATCTAGCCATAACTGTAGCTCAAACATTGTAATTGAATGTTAAAAAATAATTTCAAGCTTGATTTTAGATTCAGGGGGTACATATGCAGGTTTGTTACATGGATATGGTGTGTGGCACTGAGGTTGGAGGTACAAATAATTCTGTCACCTAGGGAGTAAGCGTAGTACCCAATAGGTAGTTTTTCAGCCTTTGCTCCCCTCCTCCTCTCACCCCAGTGTCTATTGTTGTCCTCATTATGTCCATGAGTACCCCATGTTTAGCTCCCACTAATAAATTAGAATCACCAATATTTGGTTTTCTGTTTCTACATTAATTCACTTAGGGTGATGGCCTCCAGCTGCATCCACGTTGCTGCAAAGAACATGATTTCACTTTTTTTTAATGAATGCATAGTATTCCATGCTGTGTATGCATCGTATTTTCTTTAGTCCACTGCATGGACACCTAGTTCGATTCCATGTCTTTGCTATTGCAAATAGTGCTGCGATGAACATACAAGTGCTGAACTAATTTACATTCCCACCAGCAGTGTATAAGTGTTTACCTTTCTCCACAGCCCTGCCATCATCTGTTATTTATATTATTTTTTAATAATAGCCATTCTGACTGGTGCGAGATGGTGTGTCGCTGTTGTTTTTATTTGCATTTCTCTGATGATTATTGATGATGAAGATTGTTTCATGTGTTTGTTGGATGCCTGTATGTCTTCTTTTGATAAGTATCTATTCATGTCCTTTGCCCACTTTTTAATAGGGTTATTTATTTTTTGTTTGAGTTCTTTAAGTTCCGTATAGATTAGACATATTAGACATTTGTCAGATGCATGGTTTGCAAATATTTCCTCCCATACTGTGGGTTGTCTGCTTATTCTGTTGATAGATTATTTTGCTGTGCAAAAACTCTTTAGTTTAATTAGGTCCCACTCGTCAATTTTTGGTTTTGTTGTAATTGCTTTGAGGACTTAGTCATAAATTCTTTGCCAAGAACAATGTTCAGAAATATATTAATATTTCCTGGGTTTTCATCTAAGATTTTTATAGTTTGAAGTCTTACATTTAAATCTTAATTCATCTTGAGTTAATTTTTGTATACAAGGAAAGGTAGGGGTCCAGTTTAATTCTTCTGCTTATGACTAGCCAGTTATCCCAGCACGAATTATTGGATAGGGATTCCTTTCCCCATTGCTTTTTTTTTTTTTGTCGACTTTGTAAAAAAACAGGTAGATGTAGGCGTGCAGGTTTATTTCTGGATTCCCTATTCTGTTTCACTGATCTATGTGTCTGTGTTTGTACCAGTACTGTGCTGTTTTATTACTGCAGCCTTGTAGTAGAGTTTGAAATTGGGTTATGTGATGCCTTCAGATTTGTGCTTTTTACTTAGGTTTGCTTTGGTTGTTCTCACTCTTTGTTGATTCCATATGAATTTGAGAATTTTTTTTTCTAATTCTGTGGAAAATGATATTGGTAGTTTGGTAGGAATTGTGTTGAATCCGTAAATTGCTTCAGGAAGTATGACCATTAATAACTATATTAATTATTCCAATCCATGAGAACAGAATATTTTTTCCATTTGTTTGTGTCTTCTCTGATTCATTTCAGCAGTATTTTATAGTGATCCTTGTAGAGATCTTCCACCTACTTGCTTAGCTGTATTCTTAGATATTTCACTTTTTGTGCCTATTGTAATTAGGATTGTGTTATGATTTGGATATTAGCTTAGAACATTGGTGTACAGAAATGCTACTGATTTTTATATGTTGACTTTGTATGCTAAAACTTCACTAAGGTTGTTTGTCAGGTCTAGGAGAATTTTGGCAGTCTTTAGGGTTTTCAGGATATAGAATCAAAGATGAGAGATAATTTGACTTCTTTACCTATTTGAATGGCTTTTATTTCTTTCTCTTGCTTGATTGTTCTGGATACAACTTCCAGTACTATGTTGGATAGGAGTGGGCACAGTAGGCATCCTTGTCTTGATCCTCTTCTTAAGGGTAATGCTTCCAGGTTTTGTCCATTCAGTATGATGTTTGCTATAGATCTGTCACAGAAGGTTCTTATTATTTTGAGGTAGACTATTTTAATGCCTAGTTGGTTGAGGGTTTTTATCGTGAGGGAATGTTAGATTTTATTGAAAGCTTTCTCTGCATCTATTCAGATGGTCATATAGTTTTTATTTTTAATTCTGTTTATGTGTAAATCACATTTATTGATTTGTGTATGTTGAACCAATCTTGCATCCCAGTAATAAAGCCTACTTGACTGTGGTGAATTAACTTATTGATGTGCTGCCGGATTCTGTTTGCTAGTATTTTGTTTAGAATTTTTCTGTCTATGTTCAGAAGAAATATTGCCCTAAAGTTTTCTTTTGTCATTGTATCTTTGCCAGGTTGTTTTTTTAATTTTTATTTTTTAGTCAGGGTGATGCTGGCTTCATAGAATGAGTTGAGGAGTCTCACTTCCTCAATTTTTTGGAATAGTTGCAGTAAAATTAGTATCAGCTCTTCTCTCTACAGCAGGTAGAATTTTGCTGTAAATGCATCAGTGCAAGGCTTTTTTTGTTTGGTGGATTTTTTATAACTGATTCAAGTTTGGAACTCGATATTGGTCTGTTTAGTTACCATTTCTTCCTGATTCAATCATGGGAAGATGTGTTTCTAGGAATTTGTCCATTTCATCTAGATTTTCTAATTTGTGTGCATAGACATGTTCACAATAGCCTCTGAGAATTTTTTGTATCTCTGTAGGATCAGTTACAATGTTACCTCCTTTGTCCTTTCTGATTGTGCTCATTTAGACATTATCCCGTTTTTCTTTGTTCATCTAGCTGGCAGTCTATTAATTTTATCTTTCCAGAGAACCAACTTTAGGTTTCATTTATCCCTTGTATGGAATCGGGAGGCTGAGTTTCACAGTTATGCTCTGATTTTAGTTATTTGTTTTTTTTTTCCTATAGCTTTGGAGTTAGTTTGTTCTTTTTTATTTTTTTTGTCCTCTAGGTGTGAGGTTAGATGGTTAATTTGAGATCATTCTAATTTCTTGATATAAGTGTTTAGTGCTATAAACTTTCCTCTTAATGCTTTTCGCTGTATCCCAGAGATTTTGTTATGCAATGTTTGTTTTGATTGATTTCAAATAATTTTTGATTTCTAACTTAATTTTGTTTTTTACTCAAAAGTCATTCAGGAACAAGTTTTTAAATTTCCATATAATTGCCTGGTTTTGAGAGATCTTCTTGTTACTGATTTCTATGTTTATTCCACATTTATCTGAGAGTATGGTTGGTATAATTTTGATTTTTATGAAATTATTAGGACTTGCTTTATGACCAAGCATGTGCTAAGTCTTAAGAGTATGTTCTGTGTGCAGATGAAAGGAATGTATATTCTGTGGTTGATGGATAGAGTAGTCTGTAGATGACTATTAGGTAGAATTGGTCAAGTATGGAATTTAAGTCCACAATTTTTTGTTACTCTTCTCATTCAATAATCTGTCTAATGCAGTCAGTGGAATGACTAAGTTCCCCAGTATTATTGTGTGGTTTTTAGTCTTTTTGTAGATCTAGAAGTACTTGTTTTATGTGTCTGCATTTTCCAATGCTGGGTGTGTATATATTTAGGATATTTAAGTCCTCTTGTTGAAATGGATATTTTACTTTATATAATGTCCTTCTTTGTCCGTTTTTACTGTTGCTTGTTTAAAGTCTGTTTTATCTGATATAAGATTTGTGATTCCTGCTCTTTTGTTTTCTATTTGTATGATATAACATTCTCCAACCTTTTACCATGAGCCTGTGGGTGTCATTACCTGTGAGATGAGTTTCTTTGTAGTTTCTATTATGTAGTTGCTTGATAGGGTCTGCGGACTATATACTTAAATGTGGTTTGGGGTAAGGGATTGTTGTTTTGTTTCCATATTTATTGCTCTCTTGTATCTTGTAAGCCTAGTCTACTGGTAATGAATTCCTTTAGTGATTGCTTGTCTGGAAAATATTTTATTTCTCCTTCACTCATGAAGTTTAGATTGGAAAGGTATGAAATTTTTGGTTGGATTTTTTTTTTTTTTCAAAAATACTGAAAACAGGTCCCCACTCGCTTATGGTTTGTAAGGTTCCTGCTGAGAAGTGTGCTGTTAGCCTGATGAGGTTACTTTCGTAAGTGAGCTGACCTTTTTCCCTAGCTGCTTTTAAGATCTTTCATTTAGCTTTGACCTTGAACAGTCTAGTGACTATATATTCCTTGGTGATATTTATTTTGTATAGTATCTTGCAGATGTTCTCTAAATTTCTTGTGCCCAGATGTCTACCTCTCCAGCCAGACTAGGGAAATTTCCTTAGATTATTCCTTCAAATACATTTTCTGGGTTGTTTACTTTTTCTCTTTCTCTCTAAGGAATGCCAATAAATTGTAGGTTTGGTCATTTTACATAATCCCATATTTCTAAAAGGCCTTATTCATTTAAATTTTTTCTTGTTTTTATCTGAGTTTATTTGCAAGACTGTTCCTCAACCTCTGAAATTCTTTAATAAAGCTTTCATTTGTGTTTTGAAATTCCTTAAGTCAATTTTTCAATTCCAAATGCTCTGATTGATTTATCTTCAAGATGTTTATCTCTTTATTTTCTGAATTGCTTTAGAAGTTTCTTTGTGTTGGTTTTCAACCTTTTCCTGGATCTTATTAAGCTTCCTTGTAATCCACGCTTTGAATTCTTTATCTGTCATTTCCAATTTTCCATTTTGATTAGGAACCATTGCTGGGGAGTTAGTGTGATTATTTGGTGATGTCACGACATTCAGATTTTTCATGGTGCCAGAATTCTTACACTGGTTTCTTCTTATCTGGGGACACTGGCACTTCTAACTTTTGCAATTATTTTCATGTGTATAGGAATATTTTCCTATTTTTGCTATATTATTATTATTGTTAATTTTTCCCCTTTCCCCCCTCCCTAGGAGATGTGACTATAGAGAGTGTTGGGTACTGTCTTTTGGCTTTTGTTTCTATAGCCCTATACACTTCCTTTAGCTGGTTTTATATTGGGCTATGTGGTTCAACCTACAGGCCAGTAGATGGTGCTTATAGGTAAGAGCTGTCTGCAGCTAATGTGGATGAGTACATACTTGATCCTTGTTTAGGAAATGGGCTGATCTGTGGCGTGCACAGTGGTGTGAGCTCCCTGAGAAGCCCCATAGCAGGAAACCAAGATGGGTGGGGCTGTACCAGTCAGGCCGCCTACAGATTACTTAATGGCAGACTAAAACACTAGCACTGAGGGATGTCAACTGGCCAGTCACCAATTTCTCAGAGGTGTACCTAGGCATGGAGCTGGGGAACCTCCTTTACCCCAAGTTTTCTATATGGTCAGGGAGGTCTGAGTTTACTCCTAATCCAAGACAGCAGGTGCTCCAGATGCCTGCAGATCTGCCTGGGCATGGAGCATAGGTGGCCACATTGCACCACAATCTCTGCACTAAAATGGTGGAGTGAATCAATCTGCAGATCCAAGTAAGCAGACACTCCAAATACAAGGAAATCTGCCTGGGCACAGAGCAGAGAGGGCCCGACTATACCATAATCTATGTACAGGAAGGGTGGGGCACTTCAGGCAGCTGCTCCAGGCAAGGGAGTGTACCAGTTGCCTAGAGGAATAGAGTGGAAAGGGTCCCACTAGACTCTAATCTGTGCAAGTGGGTGCTGCGAATGCCTGGAGATCTGCCTGGGTCTGGAATAGAGAGGGCCCCTCTGCACCACAATCCCAGGTGAGCAGGCTGCGGTGCTGAGCAATGTCACATGCAGGCCAGTTCCAGATTGCTAAGCTGGCATTGGCTTCAAGTCTTGTTACCAAGGAGAAACTGCAGCTGTAGCAGTTCTCCTCGCACCCTTAGCCTATGATGGGGACAGTGCAATTCTAGCGCCTACCTCTGAGGTGCTTTCAACAGTTCTGGCTATGGAGGCCCCTAACCCACTCCAGAGTGGGCACTACCATCTTTGGCCCAAGACTAAAATGCCTGCATGGCCGTGCTCCCAGGTCACCAAAGAATGACTTTGTATGGGCCTGAATAAAAATGGTGTCCTGCTCTCCATCCCTGGTCTGGGAAAATGCTTATAGCTCTCCCCACTGTCTTCCCTTCTCAATGTCTTCTAGCCTGTCTGTAAGGTAGCTCCAAGGCTTGGGGGAAATAATGTTCTCTCCCTTCTTCTAGGTTGCTTAGATCCCCAGTGGAAAGGTGAATCAGAGACCTCCTGCCCCCTTTTTTATTATGGGCTTCACTCACTTTCATTCATCAAACGCCATCATGGGGGCTGCTTGTCCACCTTCCCTACGGGATCTGGAGTGTTTTTCAGTATTGCGGTGGATTCCCATTTTCATTGCTGAATTAAAGCTTACAGAGTTGATGAAAGCCTCCAATCTGCCATCTTGGAAAACAAAAACCTAAATGACTATTGAAAACTTATTCTTCTGTTATTTTTCAAAAATACAATATGAAGTTCTTAAAATATTAGTTGCTTTTCTGCAATTATGCTGAACTCATAATATTAAAAAAGATGGACATTTTAATAAAAATATAATGCTTTGCTGTATTTTCTCTGATTTACTTTTATGCTTTAATAAGTTAAAAATCTAGCTCAAAATTTAGTTTTTCATGGGAAATTAAACTGGGTTGACTGAAAGTTAACAATGTTCTGCAAAGATAATGTTTTGTAATCTCCTAAAATATCCTAGTGTAGAATCATTAACCAACAGTAAACTTCTGAGTATAGAATCATTAGCTAAAGCAAAATGAAATAAAATACTTCATTCCTTTGCCTCAAACGCCACAATAAGCAGCTCTTGATTTTCACAAGGGAGAGATACATTTAAAAATGCAGAAGCAGCTTCTAAGTTCTGTTAAGCTTAGTAAATAATTCACAGAATCAATTCTTTTTTCTTTAACATCGTATAACATAAATCTTTCAGAAAATATAAGTTGATTTGAACATTGAATGGGCCAGTGTTGTGTGAACTGTATCTTAGATGTAAAATAACACAAATAAGTCATACTAACTCTGGTTATGTAGAATGATGTCAGTATAAGGACTCTGTTTTAATTCTGAGTGTATCTAATCAAAGCATAGGCAATGAACTCTTACTCTCCGATTACTCTCCCATATCAGGTAGGTCAAGTATAGATTAGTTCACTCCTTTGGAGATGTTTTCTAAAATTCTGGGAGTCTATCTTGCTTTAAATGTGTTATATGAAGGCAGAGGGCAAATAGCCGGGTGCCAGGCCAATCCTAAGAAGTTTAACCAACTGAAGTAATGAATCCACCAGTACATAAATCAGAACCCATGAGTCAAGGTGTACAGTCAAATGAATGTAAGAATTCCAGAGAGAATGAAAATGAATAATTGTGGATCAAAATGAATGCAATAGGACAAAGACAGACGATCCTATGACTAGAACTTTATAAGCTCATAGGGTACGCCTGTGGGTCACGGGGAGGACCTATTAAGGAGGTCAGAAATAATGGAAAATAATATTTTTTATAGTTTTGGGCTTAATGAAATCATAACAGAAAACAGTTAATAATGAAAGTACTGCATTTCTCAGAACCATGACTCATTTCTACAGAAACCATTTAAGGTTTTTTTTTTGTTTTCACATATAATGTGAAACATTTTATATATATATATGTATATATATATATATGTATATATATATATATATATATATATATGCATGTGTGTGTGTATACAGGAAAATATCACGTAGATATTGAGGGCCTAATATAAGCTTAGTTTCATATCTTCATTTACATATGAATAGAAAGTTAAAATTATCTCAATTAAAGCCTTGTGTCAGGTGCTTTCAGGAATACCAGAAAATATTACGCATAATTGCTGCTCTGAGGACCTAAGATTCCTACACAAAGGATGAGACATACATATCCAGCCAGCAAATAACAAGAAACATCAATTTCAAACTTATTATTCAAGACTAGATTGGCAATAAGTGCTCATTTAAGAGGACGAAGAGGGCAAGATAAGGCAACATAACTGTGAATTGGAAAAGATGAGGCAGGCTTGATACAATAAATGAAAGTGAAGTTGACTCATTACAATGGGAATTAGATCAATATATTAGTAAGTTGCTGTTGCAATCCATGCATAGAATGATGAGAATCAACCTAGGTGAGAATGACAGTACTTAGGAACTAATATATCATTAAAAACTCATGTTATAAGTGGAAAGTGACATGAAATATGCCATAAGTAAAGGGTCTCCTGTTGTTTTCTGGCAGCAGCCAGGATAAACCAAAGTGATTGCAAATTACATCCTCTAGCGATCCACAAAATAGAGGCGTGTTTGAGCATATTTTATCTCAGATACAGGACAAGAACCAAAATTGCAAAAAAGGAGATTAAAGCAGATACGAGTAAGAATCTACTGAAATGGTACTGAGTGAAACAGAAATTTGATATCTAATAAAACTATAAACCACTAGCAGGGCAAATCAGGGGAAAATAGTTTGATAGAATCTTTAGGTGGTTTCTGGTCTATGATTTCTGGGTACCATCTCTGTTTAATTAAAAACCTATTCAACACGCACAGAAGATACTAAAAGTGACATTAATATTAAAATAAAGAGAATTGCAGAATCATTTTAGAATCATTATTAAACATTTAAATTTCCATTAAGGAAAATGGAACAATGAATCTTTAAAGGCTCCTAAATGGGTGGCACTCCACATTGTATATTCCAGCACTTATGAATAGCCAATTGTAAGTAATCCAAATTTCAAAAGACAACTGGCCTGGGGAGGTGTATACAAGTGATTAGAATTTCAAAGAGCTCAGAATAAATACCAGCTCTTTGATAGGATAATTTATGCATAAAGTGGCAGGAAGAGGTGTCTGAGTTGTTGTTGGAGGTTTACACATAGCTATATTAGGAGTTTAAAGCAAGCTTTGGTAATTTTTCATGTATAAGGAAACTTTAGGCAAGATGCTTTTTCATATTAAGATGTTATTGACCAATGATATACACAGAAAACATCCATATTGCTATATCATAAATAATAAAGCTATAGTATTTGAAAAAATAGAAATTGTGATCTGTCTGCTAGGGCATCATTTCAATTGATGAATATCATCAAAACCAGCCCAAAGAAAACCGAGATCAATTAACATTCAGAGGGATACTTGTGCTCAATGTTTTTCTGTGACCACCAAGAAATCACAGGAAACTCCAAATCCTTGAATGTATAGAGCTGTTTAGTAATCTGTAGTTCTTTGGGGAAAAAAAGGCTAAAATAACCATTGCACTTGGTAGGCCAGTTGAGGATTTACACAGGTAATATTAAAGAGGGCATCATAAACAATTTAGTATTTGACTTGCCTTTTTCCACAGGGTAAATATTAGAGAATGTAAGAAAAAGGCACCATTAAGAAGAAGAAACCACATTTATTCTGAATGTATACAAGATTTACAGTCTAAAACATTAAGTTTCAAAACCTCTCTGTCCTGCATGCTTGTGTTTAATTTGTTTCTTATGAGTATACCAGGGAGAATTTAAATTCCAAAGATCTATTTTGTTCTGGGAAACAGAACTCTCTGATTTGTATAGTGCCTATCGCTGAGTCAAGGAAATATTAACAAACGTAAAAGCTGCATGGCTGATGCATAACATTTTAGGGGATTCATGGTACATATCTGAAAATTTCCCAGGCCCCCAGCTGATGCAGTTCTCAGAGCAGTATGACTGGGTCTCTGTTTGGACTCAAGTACATCACTCTATGCTTGGGTCCTAGCATCCCTACACATGAACTGCAGTCTGGCATCTCTCTCTCCCGGAGCTCAATTCAACAATTACTGCCTACATTTCAGGGCAAGTGAAGTGCCTGGGAGCATGCAATTGTGGGCACTTTGGATTTTGGAGCTAAGCCAGAACAGCCCTTATTAAAAATCCCTGTGAGGAAGCATCCTCAGATTGTATGGTGTGCGATGCAAGCTAATCATGCTTTCTTTGCTCAAACCAATAATCTAAGAATGAGGCATTCTCTTAAAACCAATTAAAGGTACTTGCTTCTCAGAGTAGGAAGAAGACTATGATTTATCCAAGCAAGGATTTATGGGGCCTGAAACACAAATGATGAAAGGGGTCAAAGATAGATCACTGGTATGCAGGACAGAAGAGGGGCAAAATTTGGAAGGAAAATAAGATGTTGTTTAAAAAGAAGGTGCTATGGCTGAATGTTTGTTTTGTTATTTTGTTGTCTTCTAATTTCAGAAGTCAGTGTGTAGGATAGGGCTTTGGTTGAGTAGCTTTGTCTGATTCTAACAAGAGATTTCTGAGGGTCTTTGCCTTCCTTGCCTGTTTAATTGCTACCTGATATAACACCTTTTAGCAAAGAGAATAGAATGCTGTAAAAAAAAAGATGGTTAGCAGCAAGGTCAGGATTAAACCATTCTTATGCAATTCTAAAGAGCAATTGAATATGGCCTCCACAATGAAAACTGTTACAAAAAAAAAAAATGCCTCCTTTCAGGCCTCCCCGAAGAGTCTGAGACTAGTTAAACTCTTACTGGGATTTCTATGCTGAAAGGTTTTCATTTTGGCTTTAAGGAAACCAAATAGACTATCCTGTAAAAGACATATATTTTATATTTCATATTATCAATGGATCCCAAACACGTGCTAGAATAGTACCTTATGTTGCTGGTTCTGTTTCATGTAAGACTAATACACTTAATGAAGTTAAGAGAGATAACAAAAGACTATAGTTTCTGCTTCAGATATTTTAATTTCATGAATGGAATCCAACAACCTAGTAAAAATCTCAGATAAATGAGCTAGGCTTTAACTTAAAAGACAGAGGACAAGTAGAAAGCTGTGCTATGTCCATGTGAAGGAGCTCTAACCAGGCCTCTACTCTGAAGCAGGTATGACAGCTGGCTTCCTCAACCTGGTGCCTGGGGAAATATAACACTTTCTACAGTATATTTTTACAGAATTATCTGTTGTGGTCGTAGACCATACTGCATATTTGGTATATATGTGCAGCATAGCACACAGCATAAGAACATGGGACTGCAATTTAGTCTACTGCAATTCAAGTGCATGTTCCCTTATTTACTAACTCTTCTCACAGGGAAGGTCATTTAACCTCTGTGAACCCTAGTTTCCTTATTTTTCAAAATGACAATATCAATAGCACTAAACACCTAAGACTGTTGGGGGCTGATGCTAAATATATTAATGAAATTAACATGCAAGACACCATATATGACCCAGAGTAAACACTGAAAATTAATTTATATTCTTTAAGATGACAACACCAGAATATTTCTACGTTATCACAGCCAGAGGGAAGCTCAGTAGACTCTCAGAAGTAGTGGTTCACACAAGAGGAACAAATTACAGCCCAGTTACATGAGTTTTCTGACACATTCCTCAAGGGAGTCTTCAAGAAAGTGGGTGCTCACAAAAGGAACCTGTGTAGGGTGGCCATGCTTAGTAAATAAAATATAAGACACCTAGTTAAATTTGAATTTTATATAAACAAAGAATATTTTTAGCACAAATGTGTTCAAATATCATATACTTAAATGACACATACTTATATGAAAAACATATACTTAAATGACACATACTTATGTGAAAAAACATACACGTACTTATATGAAAAATATATACATAACTCAAATTTAGCTGGGTATCCTGTGTTTTACTGGCAACACTACACTAGTGTCATTCCTCTTAGATCCAGCCAGAGTACAAATTCACCTGTTGCCCTAAGCCCACTTTCTGTTGTAATAACCAGAGATAATATTTGTGGAGCACTTGTTATGCAACAGCCACTGTGCTGAGTTCATTCTTCGCAGAGTCACATTTAATGTCCACAATCCTATGAAGTTGGTATTTTTATTACTTTTTTTTTTTAACAGGGGAGAACACTGAAACTCCAAAAGTATAAGGGACTAATTTGTTTTAAACCATAGAGCTAGTAAGTGGCAGATCTGTGATAAAAACCCAAGTCTCTTATATCAAAACTAATGCTTTAAATAATTATAACCCAATTATGTCTCTGGGAAAAAAAGGAATCGTTAACGAGATCCATTACAAATATGAAATGTTGCCAATGAAAATTATGTTCGTCTGGAGACAGGAGGAAGATGGCAGATAGGAGGCAGGGCTAAAGTGCATCTCCTACTGGGATGGAGAGAACAGTATGTGGAGATGTATACTGTGAACTTTTGTTCCAGGAACCACCACAGGAGCATACCAGGAAAACTGAAAGAATTCACAGATCCTTTGAAAGAAGTGGCACACTGCTGCAAATTTTGTGGGACAGGCAGAAAACTGTGAGTTCCCAAAGTGTGAGCAGAGGAAACCTGTCTCAGCTATGTAAATTACTGTCCTAGTGCCTTAATTATTGTCCAAGTGAATGTACTAATCACTTAATCTCATGATCTTTGGTTTCCCCATCTATGAAGAAGTGATTAAATAAGAGTCTATATGTAAGGTGAAAGATAGTATCCTTGTTTGGGGAGAAGGTGAAATTTAGCTGACTATACGTTACTACCAGGAGTTTAACAAGCTGTTATTGGGCAGAAAATCAAATCAGAAGAAGGTAAGTAAGGAGATAACTTGAGCATCCAATAAAGGTGTCCTAGAACCAGTTACCCAATGACTGGTAGATTATGACTCTGAGGCTGTTGTTAAACGGTAACCCTGAAGACTCTATAAGCTTTACTGATAGGACATTCAAGTAACACCATATCCAGAGACTACAGTCAACTCTATGATGTTCTGGCTCATAGAGCAAATTTTGCCAAAGGTGAGATTCCAACAGCTTTTCCACCTCTAGTCATTTATTATCTATTGCACTCCCCTAAGCAATCATACACCCAATGAATTTCAACATTAAAGGTTTTCAACTCAAAATTGTTCTGCCAACTGAAATTCTCCAGTGTTTAATGAAGATCATGCTTTCTAGGACTCCAGATGTAGCAAGAAATAATGATGACTATAATCTCAATAATAACAGTAATATTTAGATTTTATAGTGTGCTTTAGAGTTTACATAATATTTTCATTCCCATTATCTCATTCCATAATGTTTCAGCTGTGCCACTCACCCTTTTTGGGGTGTCCTGTTTTTTTTTGTGGCATTTCAAGAGTGATGGGCAGATTCTTCTTAGGTCTAAAGCTCTGCTCTCCTGTATTGCATTACCTGAGCTCTTTGGCTTTGGGGTTACCAGAGATTACTTTGTACCATGAGAAGATTTGACCTTGGAGTGTGTAGTGTCAGATGAGTGGTACAAAGTTAGGGATGGCTGAGGGCAGTTTACAGGAAGTAGTCTTGGCTTTTTTTTTCTCCTAGCAAGTTATTGTTTAGAATTCTGATACTAGTTCAGAGGTGCATTCTAAAGAGTCTTCTCCATTGCCTTTTTTCTCCTGAAATTAATCTCGATTGTCTGGTCTGCATATTTGTATGAGGAACTGAACTGTTGTTTTCATAAATAAATGAGAGACTGAGTTTCCTCAGCTCTGAGGAGAAAGGGCATTTTGATCATCCCAGCCAAAAGGCAACCCTCGGTGACTGGGGGCCAAGTGGGAGTGTCTGGGGGTCAGTGGCCCTTCAGGAAACCCCCAACAAAATTAATTTTAAAAGGCTCGACCAAGAAGAGCATATAGGAGCTGGTCACTCTGCGTTTTGATCCCTCTCGCAGGTCTAGACCTCCGGATAGAGAAACTGAAACATATGAGAGGGTGGAAATGACTCAGTGGTGACACTCTATGGAGTTCAACCCACAACCAGCACACTTCTACTCACTGCACTAAAATCCTAGGCCACAGCTCAGTTCCTCCCTTAAAAAAATAGTTGGAAACAAATAATCTATGAATGAGGAAAACAAACAGAATGACCCCCTCTCAGGCACTCCTTTGGTTTTATGGCACCTGTTCTTGCAAGTGTTTGTGTAAAATGGACATATATGGTCTTTTTGTGCACAGTTACACCCATGAAAATTCAGAACCAAAAGGTTGACCTACAACTATAAAGTTCCCAAACTAAGATAAAATCCACTGTTTGAATCCAACCATTTTTTTTTGTTACTGTTTTTGCAAACCAGTGAGTTTGTATTAATAGCTGATGGCTAACGTTCTGAAGTAAAATCTATAGTATCTTTGGTTGTGTATGTGTGCATTTATATATAAGTATACATATTTTGTTGTGTTTTAGGCCACAAGGTATGAAATTGGCTTAAAGCATACTCATAAATTAAATAATAAGCCCAGATGCTTTTCAAGTTCACATGACTAAAGAAATCTTTAATAAGCTAGCTTTAAAATTATTGGTAAAGTAATATTAGAAATATCTTAAGAATTGCCAGCATACATCTTTGTTTGCATTTATTGCTCAAGTGATTTCATATTATCCATGAGAAATACAGATGATCTTTGCTTGTGTAATTTTTAATAAATAGGACATTAATATTGGTTTAATGGAAATAGCTAAATCTTGAATTTAGTAAAATAATCATCTATTTAATATTAAGTTTCTTACTTGTGTAAAGACCTGAAATTTAGAGGCTATAAAATGGTTGACAGGGAAATAACTGTAACCACCCAATGGGTTCACCATGCCCACTGCCTAGACTGAACTAATGTATCAAGACAGGGGAACTGCAATAGAGAAAGAGTAATTCATACAGAGCCAGCTGTGTGGGAGACCAGAGTTTTATTATTACTCAAATCAGTCTCCCAAAAAAACTTTGGGATCAGAGTCTTTAAGGATTATTTGGTGAGTAGGGTGCCAGTGGGTCAGGAGTTCTGATTAGTTGGTTCTAAGATGAAATCATATTCCTACGAAGCTGTCCTCTTATGCTGAGTCAGTTCCTGGGTGGGGGCCGCAAGACCAGATAAGCCAGTTTATTAATCTGGGTGGTGTCAGCTGATTCATCTAGTGCAGGGTCTATAAAATATCTCAAGCACTGAACTTACATTTTACAATAGTGATGTTATCCCCAGGAGCAATGTGAGGAGATTTAGAATCTTGACGCCTCCAGCTGAAAGCCTCCTAAATCATAATTTCTAATCTTGTGGCAGTCTAGTCTCCATGCAGGAAGGGGGTTTGCTCTGGGATAGGACTGTTAGTATCTTTGCTTAAAAGCTAAACTACAAACGACTTTCTTCCAAAGTTAGTTGAGCCTACACCCAGGAATAAGCAAGGACTGCTTAGAGATTAGAAGCAAGATGGAATCAGTTAAGTCAGCTCTCTTACAATGTGTCAGTTATAGTTCTGTGATGGTGGTTTCATAATTTTAAGTGATGAATATTGTAGTTTTCATGGGTAGACTATTAAAATAATTAGGTAAATGTGATGGGATAAATACTTGTAGACAAACATTATAATTTAGAATCTAAAGTTATATAAAATTAAATAATACATATTTCATTAATTGGGTATTTTCCAATAAAAATATTGTAGGAAAACATTCTAAAAAAAGTATGTCCTTTTAAAAGGTGAATAATTTTTTTCTCATTCAAAGGTTATGTATAAAATAATGTAAAAAGAATCAGGAAATAAGAGAGATGCAAGAAAGCTATGGAAATAAAGAAGTATTTTGTGCAAGAAAGCTTAAAGAAAAATAATTTTTTTTTATGAGAAGGAATCTTGTATGGTAAATTTTTCCCTAGACAAAAATAACTGGTTGTTTAAGAAACAAAGATGTTTAGGACAAACCAGAAGGTCCACACATGCCATGAATGGTTTGTGTAAGTCATAATAAAATAATTTTTGAAAAAAAGCTTTTATGCAATCAAGTTGTCTAATTAAAGGGAAATTACAATGGTCTTTCTAGAGATTGGGTTTTGGTTAGTAAAAAACCACTTATATGCTAAAGAATTGGTTCAAACTATGAAATTTTCTTAAGGTATTGCTTTAATCTTAACAAATTATTAGACATTATAAAATTTAAAGCAAATTTTAACTTTTGTGTCTCACTGTTTTTAGCTTTCTCTCCCCTTTTAAAAGGCCTGAAAGAATAATTCTATTCTTCAACTCATTTTCAGCTCCTATAAGTTTTTTCTTTTTTTTTTTTCCTTTCTGGTTTTAAGTTTTGTAGCCTGATGAAAAAAAAAAAAAGTTTTATCTTAAAGGTCTAAAGGGAATGTTTCCTGCCAACATAATATCAACATAATATTCCCCATAGGAAACAGCAGTCACACTGCAGAAGGTCTTTTCCTTTGCCTTTGGGTAACTGGCCTAATAAACAGATCTTATGCTTTATCAAAATAATCCCTATTTCATTATTACTAAGCTTTGTTTGCTGAAAGAAAACTGAGATTAAAAATAATTTTAATTACAGTTATTACATCTGTGTAACTTTCTGTATGTGCTTTTAAAGTCCTTGTGCCATCAAGTTACAGGGCTTTGACTCCTGGGTCTAAAAAGTACACTAGGTTCTGCAAAATCTTAAACACTGACAGCAATTAAAGCCTAATCTTCAGACGTGGTAGAAGATGCCAATTAAAGTAAACTGTGTTCGTGATTCACAGGGGCAGAATTCCAAAGTATTCAATTCCTCAAGGCCAGGGACTATCGCAAAACAGGAGGGCATGTGAGAATGTAAGGGCCAATTTTGAGAGATGAAATATGTTCAATTTATCTATAAATTAACCATTAATGTGAAAGGCACACTGATGCAAGACCAGCATATGGACTCCTGTGTTAGATTAACAAGGTGTTCTTGAAGCATTAACCTACTCCTTAACAAAGGTTACACAAGTTACAAAAAGGCTTATGGAAACTGTATCTCATGGTATAAGATGATTAAAATTTTATAGATTGTTTATAAAATTTTGAAAAACAAGTTTAATTGGCCTCATGCTGTTTTTATTAGGGCTTATTGTTTGAAAAATTAAGTCTCTTCTCTCAAAGAATAAAGGTTTTCACTTTTTTTGCAATCTTTGAGTTATCACTTTGACTAAATGAATGACTTATTTTACAATGACCTTTGGTCCTATTTTGTAATATCAAGTGTTTTCAATTTTTTATGTTTGACAAACTTTCCAAAGTCAAATTCTAACTTAGGTCCTTATTAATTTTTGATATTAGTGCCCTGAAGTCCAAAAGAGACATATTCAGCTTATTTGATATAATAAAATCATACAGGAAGTATTGTTAAATATGAAATAGTGTTTGACCTTCTTTGGATTATATTTATAAAATGTGTTATCAGTGTATGTTCCAGAATTGTATGAAATTCCTGTAATTCTGATACATTTTAGAATATGTTATCAGTATAGGTTGGTGTAAAAGTAATTGTGGGTTTTGCCATTATTTATCACGGAGAAAACCGCAATTACTTTTGCACCAATCTAATAGTAATTATGATTATTATGTAAAATTTCTGTATGCCCCAGAAGTAACCAAGTTTCCTTATCAATTGTGTCTTTAGCTATGACTGTTTTAAGACTTTTGTCATCCACAGTTGTTTTACTTTTATTCTTTTGAAAAGGTGGTTTTATAATCAACATGGGACTCTGACAGGTACTCCTGAATGCAGGTTTTGGAGACTGTGACACTCAAATAGAGAAAAAACTTCCAAGACTTCCATGGAGAGCTGAAATGTTCATGAATATAGAGCAAAATAGGAGTTAACTGCATGGACTGAACTAATAGAAGACTGAAATAATCCTTTTACGACTTTTTGCTGAAAATGTTGCTGATCCTTTCTTTGTTTTTCAGAGCCAATAAAACTTTTCTCTTGAGCTATTTACAGCTTTTAATAACTGAGTAAAGGGTACTCATATAAAAAAAGGAGCATATTTCTCTCTACATAATTTCTTCAAAATTCAGAAACTAGTGAGTATTTTTAACTTATAGCAATATAGTTATTTACATAAGTGCAATAAGAAACTGTTCTCTTTGGTAACAGGACACAATTGGAGACACTGGTTATTTTACCAGGGTTTTGACTGGAATAGAATACTATCAGATAAAGACTCCTTTAAAGAATCAAAGTTTACTTATAGAGCCAATAAAAGCCCCTTGGGAAAGCTGCCCTCATATCTTGTCTACACAGTCCCTGAATAGGTTCCTGACCTGTAGTAAGTAACAAATGTCACTTTCTGACAGGCCCAGGAGCCCCAAGCTTTCTTGGGACTTCTAGATGAGAAATTTGCCCAACTAATATGGTATTTACAGGTACAGGCTGGGCTTATGTCATTAAAGTCAAATCTGAGATTCCTTATAAAATAAAGTTATCGGGGGAACCTGCCCCCAGTAGTCATGTAGGTTCTTTTCTATTTTCCCTAAGTGTTGGCCGATCTGAGAAATAAAAGGAAAGAGTATAAAAGAGAGAAATTTTAAAGCTGGGTGTCCGGGGGAGACATCACATGTCGGCAGTTTCCGTGATGCCCCCCAAGCCACAAAGCCAGCAAGTTTTATTAGTGATTCTCAAAAGGGGAGGGAGTGTATGAATAGGGTGTGGGTCACAGAGATCACATGCTTCACAAGGTAATAGAATATCACAACGCAAATGGAGGCAGGGCGAGATCACAGGACCACAGGACTGGGGTGAAATTAAAATTGCTAATGAAGTTTCGGGCACGTATTGTCACTGATAACATCTTATCAGGAGACAGGGTTTGAGAGCAGACAACCATTCTGGCCAAAATTTATTAGGCAGGAATTTCCTCATCCTAATAAGCCTGGGAGTGCTACAGGAGACTGGGGCTTATTTCATCCCTACAGCTGTGATCGTAAAAGACGGCCATCCCCAAAGCAGCCATTTCAGAGGCCTACCCTCAGGGACGCATTCTGTTTCTCAGGGATGTTCCTTGCTGAGAAAAAGAGTTCAGCGATATTTCTCCCATTTGCTTTTGAAAGAAGAGAAATATGGCTCTGTTCCGCCCGGCTCACCAGCGGTCAGAGTTTAAGGTTATCTCTCTTGTTCCCTGAACATTGCTGTTATCCTGTTCTTTTTTCAAGGTGCCCAGATTTCATATTGTTCAAACACACATGCTCTACAAACAATTTGTGCAGTTAACACAATCATTACAGGGTCCTGAGGCGACATACATCCTCCTCAGCTTACAAAGATGATGGGATTAAGAGATTAAAGACAGGCATAGGAAATCACAAGGGTATTGATTGGGGAAGTGATGTGTTCATGAAATCTTCACAATTTATGTTCAGAGATTGCAGTAAAGGCAGGCATAAGAAATTATAAAATTATTAATTTGGGGAACTAATAAATGTCCATGAAATCATCACAATTTATGTTCTTCTGCCATGGATTCAGCCAGTCCCTCCGTTCGGGGTCCCTGACTTCCCACAACATAAAGTTATAGCAAACTAATTTTTAAAAACGAGGAGACTACATGACAAATAATTATTTTTGCTGATCTCATGCAAATACTCCAGCCAAGTATAATAAGACTAAAATTTATTTTGCAAATGAATTTTTCTATGATTTGTCTTTAGTGAAAAAGGGACTGGAGAGAGAAATTATGTTTCAAAATAAACTATAGGATACCTGTTTTTAGATTCTAGTCTTGCCTAATGATTTAAATTTTCATTATTTTCCACAGTTTGGACTGAATTTTAAAATTTCCCTGGCTACAAGACTCCAAAATAATATTTTCATTGTTTTCTTTTTTTCTTCCTCACCCCATTTTTCATAATTTGAAATCACAGAAAACTAAGCTGTGTTTTCTTGAAGCCCTGAGAACTGAAATGAGACAACTTAAAATTCAGAAGAAAATAACAACAACCTATTTACATACATAAGCCACTTTCACACCTGCCTACTGATGTATGGACTTCAGAGTAATATGGCCTATATCGATTTTCCAGGATTATTCTATTTTTTGTTTGTTGTTTTTCTCCCTTCCTCCCCCTGTCTTCTCTTTGTAGAACGTGAGACTTCATAACCTGCTAAAAATGAGCTTTCCTAATAACATGGGATGACCTATCTGTCTAGGAATAAACTATTTTCACTGGCCATCAGAGGAAACCTGAGACCAAGGACTTATTTTCTTCTAAAATGCTTACTCTGAAAGATTTTAGAAAAAAAAATGCAGTAATTGTGAAAGGAAAATCAATCTTGGGACCCCAAAATCATTAAGCTAAAGGAAAAAGTCAGGCTGGGAACTGCCCGACTGTTCAGCTTGATATTCATGAACACTGCAGCTCTCTGTGGGAATTTGGGAAGATTTTTCTCTATTCTAGTGTCACAGTCTCCAAAACCTGCATTCAAGAGCACTTGTCAGAGTCCTATGCTGATTATGAAACCACCTTTTGAAAAGGACAAAAGTAGAAGCAGTTTATAAGAATTCCATTCTTTTTGGCCGGGCATGGTGGCTCACGCCTGTAATCCCAGCACTTTGGGAGGCCGAGGTGAGTGGATCACAAGGTCAGGAGATCGAGACCATACTGGCTAACCCGGTGAAATCCCGTCTCTACTAAAAAAATACAAAAAATTAGCCGGGTGTGGTGGCAGGCACCTGTAGTCCCAGCTATTTGGGAGGCTGAGGCAGGAAAATGGCGTGAACCCAGGAGGCGGAGCTTGCAGTGAGCCAAGATTGCACCACTGCACTCCAGCCTGGGCGACAGAGTGAGACTCTGTCTCAAAAAAAAAAAAAAAAAAAAAAAAGAATTCCATTCTTTTCAAAGTCATCCCTTTTTTCACTGAGATAAATGCATTTCTGATTGCTTCCTTTGGAAAGACTAATCAGAAACTCAAAAAAAAAATGCAACTCTTTGTCTCATATCTACCTATGACCTGGAGGCCCTCTCCCTGCTTTGAATTGTCCCATCTCACCTTTCTGGACTGAACTAATGTACATATTACATATACTGATTGATGTCTCATATCTCCATAAAACATATAAAACCAACCTGTGCCCCGACCACCGTGGGTACATGTGGTAAAGACATCCTGTGGCTGTGTCATGGGCACACATCCTTAACTTTGGCAAAATGAATTTTCTATATTGACTGAGACCTGTCTCATATATTTGGGGTCTACAATACAAAATGTCATCTCCAGAACTGGAGCCAGAACACAGTGACAAAGTAGTTACACAACTCCCGCCAATATCTTAAGACACTTTGTTGCAGTTGTGATGGTGCTTTGTAAACTGTATATTGCTATATAGATTATTAAAATTCTGAATTTTTAAATAAAAGTGAACTTATATTATCAGGTATACCCCATATAAGCAGAACAGAGATTTTGAATAGGGCTCATAATTACATTTTTACATTAGCCTGAAGGAGCAATAATTAATAGTTTACACTATACATTTGATATCTCCTTCTACCATGCCTTCTCTACCTTCCTAATATCAAAGTATCTTTTAGAAACATAGGCACACACACATACATGCACACACACATGTATATCTATCTATCATCCATCTATCTACCTACCTATCTATATTTATTTATTTTAATTGACACAGGGTCTCTTTTTCTGTTGCTCAGGCTAGAGTGCAGTGGCACAATCTCTCGGCTCACTGAACCCTCTGCTTTTCAGGCTCAAGTGATTCTCCTGCCTCAGCCGCCTGAGTAGCTGAGACTACAGGCATACAAAACCAAGCCCAGCTAATTTTTGTATCTTTTGCAGAGACGGGGTTTTGCCATGTTACCCAGGCTTGCCTCAAACTCCTGAGATAAGGTGATCCACCCACCTCAGCCTCCCAAACTGCTACCATTACAGGCGTGAGCAACCATGCCCGGCCCTAGAAAGACGAATTTATATTTTATCTACATGTTCTTATTTCCCACACACTCCACAATTCAGTGCAATTTCAACTCCTATCACTGTAGTGAATCTGCATTTTCAAATATCACCAGTGACCATCATATGGTAAGACACAATATTTTTAGTTCTTATTTTTCTAGGTTTCTCTGCTCTTTTGACGCATAAACAGCCTTATTTCTCCTTGAACCTTTCTCTATTTTTGGTTTATAATGTTAGTACTCTGTCTCAATTTTGCAATTTTGTATGTGATGCATGCAACAATTTGCAGTAAAGACTTTGTTAATATAGTTTGATATATATGTATTTAGGCACCACATACGTATACATGTACAAATATGTAAAATTTTAAAGCTTTTAACTATGGCTTTTAAAATATAATTTATCAAAATATTAAATAAATCTATATGTTATATTAGATTTACCTTCTGAATATATTGGCAACTTTTATGAAAAAGAAACTGATATTGCCTTGTAGACATTATTTATATTTTTCTACAATTATTGACCTAGAATAATTAACCCTTTATGGTAATTATAATCTTTAACCAACATAATCAATGTTTTTTTCTTCAGACCAAGAAATACTAGAGAATATAAAACAATCAAGAAATATTTTGCTGTTTATTTTTCCATGAATAAATATTTTGGATTATTTTAGCAATTGTTTAGAGGCAAAAACAATTGAATGTTTCAATGAATATACACATACATGGGTGTTTAAAATATCATCTGATATAGTTTGGATGTCTGTCTTCTCCAAATTTCATGTTGAGGTGTGATCCTCAATTTTGGATGTTGGGTCTAGTGGGTGTTGTTTGGGTCATGATGTAGGATCCCTTATGAATGGCCTGGTGCCCTCCCCATGGTAATAAGTGAGTTCTCACTGTATAAGTTCTTGTGAGAACTGGTTATTTAAAAAGCGTGGCACCCTTCCCCTTGCTCTCTCTTATCTCTTGCCATGTGATCTCTACACGTGGGCTGAAGCTTGCCTTCTGCAATGAGTGAAAGCTCCTGAGGCCTCACTGGAAACAGATACTGGCACCATGCTTCTTGTACAGCTGGCAGAATCTTGAGCCAAATAAACCTCTTTTTTAAATAAATTAATTACGTAGTCTGGAGTATTCCCTTATAGCACCGCCAACGGACTAAGATATCATCCAAAATCATTTGTATTTTTGTTGTTATTCTATTTAGTCTGTTGTCATTTTAAGAAATAATTAAAATGTGTAGTAACCAGTATGTTGTGTCTATTTTTTAAATTGTCCAGATTTTCGTATAATTAAACCTTTTAAAATACATCCATTATTATACATAATTGCTTAATTTTATACATATAATTTTTAATTTTAAACAATTTGTGAAAACAGTAACTTTTTTTAACTCATTAAATCAATGTGGGAAATATACAATTTTGAACTGCAAGGAAATTAACCCTGGTCTTGAATGAACCAAAATATTTTGCTAACATTATTTGTGTGTGGCAAACTAATACTATGAAAACTCTGAATCATGCCAAATGTCTTATATTATCCTGAAACTAAAGCCCTTTCTTATTTATCTCATAGCTATAGTAACAAAGGATATTATATAAATATACTTTTCAGTGTCCACAAAAAGAAACACTGTTTAATATATGTGCTTTATTGTTTTCATTTTTTAGACAATATTGATTACCTAGATTACATATTCTTAGAGTGCACAAAAACAAGCGAATCATTTTTTGATCAGATAATCTTTAAAGTTTCATAAGGGAGGGGAAAGAAAAAACGAGGAGAAAGCCAGCTCCAGACAAATATGAAATTATTATGACAGGAAGGAAGCTTCAGACACATATGAAATTATCATTGTAAAAGGCCAATTATGTTATTTCTGCAAAGAGAGGAAAGAAAGTTTAGACGTAGAAAAAGGGATTTGACATATACACACACAAATGAGAATATCATACAGCCAGTTTTGACATGAGTTGGGCCCTTGACAATTTTAAGTCATACATTTAAAAAGCTGGCACTTATTAATCTTTAATGTACAGAAAAAAAGGGTAAGTCTGTCACATTAAACAAAATGATGTCTCTTTCAGACAGACATGACAGTCTCCTCATGAGAGTTTATTTGCTTTTATTCTAAGGCACTTCTCACATGAACAATCTTGGTCATGTCAAAAGCTCCACCAAAGTGGCTACTACCACTCCACCTTGTCCCTGATGAAATGGTTCCAGTTAGAAAAATAAGCATACAATTTGGCCTTCTAATAAGAAAACATGAAGGAAGCAGGCATTCAGCCTATAAAAGGCACAGTTTTTGAAGTAGAATATCCCATGAAAACTGAACCATCTGTAAGAACAGTGTTTTTGTTACTTAGTGAATCCAGTGTTTAGCTAAAGGTAGATCATTGCCAATCAGAGGCCAAACAAAACCTCCTGATTCTGGGAAGCTGAAACTAAATAGAACAATTCTCTGGAACACAAACGCAGGAGTGAGGAGGAGGTGCTTTTCTGATTTCATAATGATGACCCATGATAATGATTGTCCCAAGGACCCCTGTCTGAGGAGAGATTCTGAATACCTCAACCCCTGGGACCAGGTCAAGGATGACTTGTTGGACTTATACTTGTCTTCTTTCCATAGACTTTTCTTTTTATGGACAAACATCATTCAAGACACTAGAACAGCAGACAGACCACAGGAGCATGTATTATAAAGCTTCAAAACAATGTACCGAGGAATAATACACGTCTCATCAGGTAACATAATTATTCCAACTGACCTCATTGTATTCCTAGGAAAATAAAAGAAACCCAATGTTGAAGAGCTTCAGTGAAATAGTAGAGCTTAATTCATAATGAATTTGCTTTTTAGCCATGGGAAAGGTGGAATATCAAACAGAAAGAAACACATGGAATCTCCAATATACATATTATGACTGAGTTGAGGTTCCCGGTTCAAAGCAGAGAGTAGTACATCAGCTAAATCTTAGGATAACCTCCATTTCTGTCAATGCCCACCAAGCAAAGACCACTAGGAACATGTACTTAGTTAAGTTGTATTTATTCCTGACAGCAGGAAGGAAGAACGTGAACCATAGAAAGGACTTATCATACAAAGAACTTACTTAATTTGCGCTCATGTTAGATAATTTTGAGGAAGGTTTAAGGAATGAGGGTTTCACTCTGGATTGGATGCTGTTAGGAAGTGGGCTAATTCTATGATTGGATATTTTAATAAATCTAATCTATAGGGAAGGTAGACCAGAGTGAGGCTAAAGCTGTAATTAGTAAAGAAGCATCAGCCATTCATATCAGCCAGGGTAGGGGAATGTTTGACATTTTTTAACTTGGACAATGTTCGCGTTTTGCTTGTGTTCAGTAATGATTATGAAATTGTCTTTTTGTCTTGATCCATCATGGTCAAAGAGTGGCCTTGTTTGATGTTCTGTGACATTGTTTATGTTCAAAAGGAGAATACCAAGGCCTAGCAATGAATGCAATACTGTCTTGTAGCAACGCGCAGACAGTGATCGCATCAGTCCAGCATCTGGATGTCACTGGCTGGTTTTCTCTTTTCCATCTTAATCCAAGCCATTTTTTCCTAGGATCAGCCGACATTATTTCTGAAGACAAATGTAATGTAAGCAGTGGGTAAAAGTTTTCCAGTAGAGAATAAATGTGTTATAAATGACCTAAAAAGTCCACATCAGAAATGTTGTTAAATTATCAAGAAATAACTCGAATTAGCTCCTGTATAGAAAAAAATGGAAGTGAGAAGAGATATATATATATGACAAAATGATGTTCTTATGTCTTTTTCATAAATGGTTCAAACAGGCTTATTTAAGAGCCTATTTTGAGTGAGATTTCTAGTTAAAAGTGTCTAAATGAGAACAATATACCCATTTTGCTCAGCACAGAAAAGCTCTGTAATTTACTGGAGAGATAATAGAACTGTTGCTCAGACAAAACCAAAGCTTGTAAAAAATTTTTACCACTGGCCTAATAATAAATCATCCTCTCTTAGTATTTTCGTTTTCCATTGACATCTGGAGGTTGAACAAGTTTGTGACTCAGGTGTTTAAAGTTAGCTGGACTGATTTACTATCTCAGTGCCATGCTGGATTGTAGGCAGCAGTGGAATTGAAGGGAACAGAAAGAAACTTGAACTCAGTAAATGGGTTTGGGCAAGAGGTCAGATAAACAGTAAGTGTTAAGAGGACATAAATACTAGAGGGTCACATCATGTAGACTTCCAAAAACCAGTCAATTGTCAGGCCTCATGATGTCGGGTGAATAACTAGAACTAGTAACTGAAGCAGATATACTGCACCAGCCATAGGTAAAGGACAGAGTTACTGGGCAACTCCAGGCACTTTTGCACTGCTAATGGTGAACTTGGCCTGAAGAGTTGCAAGATCTTTTGGTGAGAAAAATGGTATACCAGAAAAAAGGTATAAAAAAAATCCTATAAATAAACTGCTGGATGGACTAAAACACACAACTGAAGTAGAAAGCTCAGAAAATAAATCACTCGAAGACATACAGTTTACCTTCTCTGATAGCGGCGATATTATTTAGGCAACATTTTATCTTTTTAATAACCTCCAGGAATGGGTTTGTATTCTTCCCATGTTGTTTCTGCTGCTTGTAGAGTCTCTGGCATGGTTTTAAATAACAACTACTTTTTCATGGGAATAATCACTGTACCAGACACTATATTAGGGACTTTAATCATTTTTAATTCACACAACAATCTTGCAAAGCAGGTATTACTCCCATTTTACAAGAGGAAATAGATGTTCAAAGAAGTTAAATGTCTTAATCAGGTTCAAACCACTGAATCCTGCATTTTCTTGTTCCTATATTAAGCTGCCCACTCTTCTCATTACACCACTGCTTGTTCTAAGACTTAGCACTTTTGAGGCATGTCTTCTTGATCCCTTTAGTAAAAATGTCACCTTTCTAGACAAGGCAATTCTTCACCTGAGCCTCTGTCTCTCACAGTAGCTCCTTAGGTATATAATTTTCCACCAGAGACAAACACAAACCAAGATAAGGGAAACAACCACTACTTTTGTGAGTCATCTAGTGACTCTTCTCTCTGTGGGTTTTCCTGCCTCTCATCCACTTCCTGTGTCTACTGGGCTACCCTATCTACTCAGTTTTCCACCTCCAAAATCACTGTCATGTGTACATTGAGTAATGTTAATTTTAATATGGTGACATGGTGCAGGAAGTGGCACACATTTATTGAATTTTAGGACTGTTTAAGCTTCCATGAATCACATTTTAATTTTTAATTTGGTGAAACAGAGACACACAAAGAACTTGTAGCAGAGGAAGATGACAGAATAGAAGGCTCCACTGGTCGTCCCCCTCACAAGGACACAAAATTAACAACTATCTACACAAAAAAAACCACCTTCATAAGAAACAAAAATCAGGTGAGCACTCACAGTGAACAGTTTTATCTTCATATCACTGAATGAGGCACTGAAGAGGTAGGAAAACAGCCTTGAATTACACCATCCCTACCCCTTCACCAGCAGTGGCAGAGTGGTGCATATATAATACATATTTATATATTTTATATATATATATATATATCACATGTATAAACTATATATATATATATATGACTCTTTTTAACTTTTAAGTTCAGGGGTACAAGTGCAGGTTTGTTTCATAGGTAAACTTGTATCATGGGAGTTTGTTGTATAGATTATTTCATCACCAAGGTATTAAGCCTAGTATCCATCAAGTGTTGTTTTTTTTTTTGGTCCTGTCCCTCCTCCCACCCTCCATCCTAGAAAAAGCCCCAGTATGTGTCATTTCCTTCTATGTGTTCATGTGTTCTCATCATTTAGCTCCCACTTGTGAGAACATGTGATATTTGGTTTTCTGTTCCTATGTCAGTTTGCTAAGGATAATGGCATCCAGCGCCATCCATGTCCCTGCAAAGAACATGGTCTCATACTTTTTTATGGCTGCGTGGTATTCCACAGTGTATATGTACCACATTTTCTTTATCCAGTCTATCATTGATAGGCATTTGGGTTGATTCCATGTCTTTGCTATTGTGAATAATGCTGCAATGAACATATGCATGCATGTGTCTTTATAATAGAATGATTTATATTTCTTTGGGTATATACCCAGTAATAGGATCACTGGATTGAATGGTATTTCTGTCTTTGAGGAATCGCCACACTGTCTTCCATATTTGCTGAACTAATTTACACTCCCACCAACAGTGTATAAGCATTTCTTCAATAAGATCGTATCTCATTGCAGTTTTGCTTTCCATGTTTCTAATGATCAGTGATGTTGAGCATTTTATTATCTGACTGTTGACCACATGTATGTCTTCTTTTAAAAAGTGTCTGTTCATGTCTTTTGACCACCTTTTTCATGTGGTTGTTTGGTGGGTTTTTTTTTGTGTGTGTGTAAATTTGTTTAAGTTCCTTATAGGTGCTGGATATTTGACCTTTGTTGAATGTATAGTTTGCAAAAATTTTCTCCCATTCTGTAGGTGGTCTGTTTATTCTGTTGATAGTTTCTCTTCTTGTGCAGAAGCTCTTTAGTTTAACTAGATCCCATTGGTCAATTTTTGCTTTATTGCAATTGCTTTTGTCGTCTTCTTCATAAAATCTGTGCCCATGCCTATGTCCTAAATGGTATTGCCTAGGTTGTCTATCAGTTTTTGCATAGCTTGGGTTTTACATTTAAGTGTTTAATCCCTCTTAATTTTTGTATATGGTGTAAGAAGGGGTCTGGTTTCATTCTTCTTCATATGGCTAACCAGTTATCCCAACACCATTTATTAAATAAGGAGTCTTTCCCCATTGCTTTTTTTGTCAGGTTTTTCAAACATCAGATAGTCGTAGGTGTGCAGTCTTATTTCTGGGTTCTCTGTTCTGTTCCATTGGTCTATGTGCCTGTTTTTGTACCAGTACCATCGTGTTTTGGTTACGGTAGCCATTTTGTATAGTTTGAAGCTAGGTAGCATGATGCCTCCAGCTTTGTTCGTTTTGCTTAGGATTGCCTTGACTTCCTTGGCTCTGGTGATCCTCTGACTTCAGCTTCCAGAGCAGCAGAGACTACAGGTGTCTGCCATGGCTGGCTATTTTTTGTATTTTTGGTAAAGAAGGGAATTGACCATGTTGCCCAGGGTGGTCTTGAACTCCTGGGCTCAAGGAATCCATCCACCTTAGCCTCCCAAAGTGCTGGGATAAGAGGTGTGAGCCACCACACCTGGTTTTAAAAACTGGAACATTTTTAAGGGGTAACAGATGAGCTACCAAGACACATTGAGCATCAATCTTGGTATGTATAAATTTAATTATATAATATTTCTGAGAAATGCTGTGTATGTCAAAGGAAAATAAAATTGCAAATAGTTGCATTTAACATAATTTTTAAAATTTAAAAATTATATTTACATTTATTTAAAAATAAGATTATATCTTATAAAGAATCTGTGTAGTCAAAATATTTATCACATGGATGCAGAATGCGTAACATACGTCAAAAACTACTGACAAATAACCGGTAAATGGAATAACAGCCTGCTATTTCATCACTTTATTCTAGTTTCTCTAAAACCTCAATGAACATGCAATTCTGTCAGTTGATGCTATTTTTTAATGAAAAACTGAGGAAACAGTGGCCTCATCATGAATTATAAGCCCCACATCATCTATCATTACCATTTTCAAGTCACAAAATGTTATTAAGAGCTTTTATAATTTTTACAGAGAAAGCCTGAGCAAGAATAAAATAATTTGAAGGTGGATGCAAAGAGCAAGTCCATCTTCAAATCTGTATTAGGCTTCTGAAGGCAGCAGCAGAAATTTCCGGAATAAAACCAAAACCTCCACATTTGGCTCTGGAAGCAGCACATCCTCATGAGGGTGTTGAGCTCACCTGCCCAGCTTTATTTTCCTTGCTGTGTTATTTTCTCTTTATGTTGGAACCTCTTGCTCCAATTTCACACAACGGCCTTATGTGTGGTGAGGTGGACAGCTGATAGAAAATGCACGGAGGCATGATGGGTAACTATACACTGTTAATTGGATGTAGGCTACATCTCCATAAAATGATTAGCTCATTACATTTCAGACAACCTATACTGTGGGAAAACTCAAAAAGCTGTAACTTTTCTGATTCACAAGGGAATTAAGGTATTTTAGCCCCCTACAAAGAAACCAGCCCTCTTTCTCCAGGGCAGGACCATAGGTTAATATATAGGAATGAGGTAGGACCTGCATGGGATAAAGCAGGTAAATCTGAGAAATGTTCTGCAGGTAAGGAGATTTCTTCCTTGTTGCACACACACACACACACACATACACACATACACACACAAACATGCACGCACGCACGGACACACACAGCCTAGCAGGCAGAACAAAGTCAGTGTAGTAGCAGATAAAAAACCAAAACAGTAGCAGTGGCAAGACAATGTGGGGACGAACATGCCTAGTCAGCACCCCAGTGAGCAAGAAAAGGAGAGAGCTTAATATTCTTTAAAGATTATTAAAGTAATTACTTTTTCACATAGATTTTTCAATTATTGATTCATTCTGAAGTCCACGAATATCATGCATAACAAAACATTATAACTTATTTGTATGTATATAATACTAGAGATTGGAAATTTTCATGTACCCTCTCTATTACTGAAACATAAAATCAATCCTTTTCTTTTTGTTGCTTTTGGTTGCAATTACAGTGATTCAGTAGTCAAAATTATTTTGGTATCAAATGACACATCAACTCAAACTACATGAAGCCATTAAATGGAGTTCTGTTAGTTTATGAAACCAGGTAGGAGGGACAGGATTTTGCTAGAACTGATAAATGAGCATTGAGGAAGCTTTTGCATTTTTTTTTCCTTGAGTCTTCCTTCAGTTGTAGGCATAAAAGAAAATAAAACTGCCAGGGTGACTTGACATTCTGGTTAATAATGCAGTTGACAGGACATTGCTGATCAAAGTTCATGACTTTCACTTTGAGCCTTCCGTATTTACCACTAAGTATGCCCTGCTCCCTCACCACAATTACAATTAAATGGAATCATAAGAAATAAAGAATATGTAAAATATTTCATTTGGGATTTTATTTGGGATTTGTGGTAACAGTAGTAAACTAGTGCAGCTATCATCACAGGCTTTGTGAATTTATTGTAATCTCTCTTTGGAATTTCAGTTGTGTCTGGCCAAATTTTTCCATTTCAATTTAATATAATGGTATGTTTCTGAGTAGGCATAGATATTTTAAATCACAGATCTCAATCCCTCCTACACACAAACATACCTTTGAAAATACTTATGCAATTTTGGGTTATTACATCAATTAACTGGGAACAGGCTGAGGTTGAAGTGAATAGGGAGCATCATAACCATTCCACAATTTATTTCTCGGAAACAAGAAATAAAGACGCTTTTTATCAAAACAGAGATTTCAGAGGAAAGAGATGAAAGAAATATAAATTATTAGAGTATTTTAAACCTGTGATTAAAAATGCTGCCAAATTTTAGGAAAGGCTTAATGCCCTAGGAACAGAGAGGGTCCATCCAGGCCCCATCTGGGAGAAAAACAGGGTCTCCTTATGGCAGAATATCTCGTGTTGGTCTACGTGAGGAAAGAGAGTGTCAATGTGCGAGATAGAAAGGTAGGGAGAGGAAGGCAAATCATAAGTTGATGAAACCTGGATAAATAAGCTCATTGCTTATTTCCAGAGGAGATAAAATGTTGTGTACACTACTGCCACCAGCCTAAAGGCACGGACCGTGGGCCATGTGGCCAGGAATATCTTTTGTGTCCAGGTAGATACTAACGTCTTATAGTTTAATAAAAGTGTCTTTTTTTACTTTTAAATTTATATTTGCCATTTTGGAATGTTTCAAGGATACAGAAAAGAATTACAAACACCCAGGTACCCATCCAGATTGAACAATGTTAATTAACCCCTTGGCCATTTACCTAGATCGTTGATGGGGTACAATCGCAGAGATCTAGAGATTGCTAGTTGATCACCAATATCCCTTCTTTTGTTTTTTTTTAATTCTTCTTTCCTTCTTTTGAAGTAAAAGAACCCCTGATTTAGCTGTGCATACGGCTCTCCAGAAATAAATGCTCTATGCCTCACCCTCCTTTCAGACAATGTGTGACAGTGTGATAAAGTTATGGACAATGGGATGTGAGTGGAAGGGTCACCTCCTCCTTCTTTTCCCTTTGCTTCACACTAGAATAAAGACTTAGTGAAGTGGTGAGCCATGTTGGACCACGCTGTCTGATTCAGTACATTAAAAACAGGAGGATAATAAGAGAGAAGGAATCTGAGTCTCTGACCCTGTGTATCACTTACAGTAGCCATTAATTTTTCACATCAAGCCTGTTATGTGAGAAAAAAAAAACTTTAATCTTGTTTAGGCCACTCTTAACTTTGGGTCTCTATTCTAGCAACCAAATCTAGATCCTAACTAATATAAATATTCATTATGTGCTTACTATATACCAGATGCTCTTCTAGGCCTTAGAGATAAAGTAATAAACAAATAAACAATAATCCTTACTCTCATGGAGCTTAAATGTTAGCAGAGGAGACACATAGTGGCAATAGAAGTTGAATATAGAGGATGTTAGATGATGGTGCAAAAGGCTACGGAGAAAAATATACCAGGGAGAAGAAGGGTGGTGTGGGAGTTGCCATTTTAGATGAGGTAGCTCGAGAAGGTCTCACTGACATTTAAGTAAATATGTAAAGGAAGTGAATAAATGAACCATGTAGATATCTAAAGGAAGAACATTCCAAAATAAGAGAACAGTAATGCAAGCAAGAGCCACGAGGCAATAGCATGCCTATTGTCTGTGAGTAACAACAATCATTCCATTTTTGGTGACATCATAGTTGTCCCTTGCATTGAATATGTGTGCATTTTAATTTCTATTATTCAAAGTTCTGCTTTTGTAGTCACATAGTATAAATTACTGCTGCCAGGTATACAGAAGGCATTTCTGCTTTTTTTGAAAAATCTCACACTCTCTAACTTCCATCAGATATGAATCTTCTCAGGGTGGCACCTGAAAGTATGATAATAGCCCCAAGGCAGCCACTTCCCAGGTTCCGGGGGATCCTGCTTGGGTCTATCTTATCTTACCACTCCATTCCACAATGGCACACAGTAAAAGAAGCTCCTCTCAAGGACACCTGATCTCTGATCATTGTTCCCCACTCCCACCTCCAAATATGGTTCCTCTCCTCCATGCCACAGTTCTGTGATTGGCTGTCACTCAACCTCATCCGTTAGCATCTGCCTACCTCATGTCTCTTCTGTTACCAAGCCATTGCAAGTTCATTCTCCAAACTAATTAGAGGCCAGATGTTCACAACTTTGTGATTGGTTTACCTGGTCTGCAGTCCTTACTCCAAGTACACAACTGAGACAACCCAGGTACTTCCCAGATACTCCTACCAGTGACCACTGAATCCAATGCCACCCCAAATATTACTCCATATCCTAACCCCAATCTACCCTAACGCAGAGTCAAGACATAAAGTTAGAGAATGTGGCCATCCCACTGTAAAACAGTATTGCCACAAGCTCACTCTAGCGGGCATGAGGACGACTTCATCCCAATTGTTACGTGTACTTGATAACCATGGGTTAGAGCATGTTCCAGAAAAAAACAGGTACAAAGGAAGGGTAGAGGCAACATGGGTTGCTAAAAGTCATTAGTTGTCTGATTTCCCACACATTCAGAAAACTTCTTCAGAAGACTTACCAATGTCGGCCCAGTGCTATTCAGCCTTGAATGGGAGCCAATTCACTTTGAAGAGTAGGACCTGTTGAAGAGTAGGCCAACAGATGATCCATTGATAATCTCTGCTCCAACATAATTAGAATGCCATAAGACATTTTTGTTGTATGCGTAGCTAGTCCCAGGACAGAGAAGAGCCATGTAATCTGAAGTGGCTCTATGCTGAGTAAAGCAATGCCCATATAGAACCAAATTTTTCCTCCTATCTCACTCTCTTTCTCCATTATTAGCTACTTAAAAAATCAAAAATAAAAAAGGAACAAAAAAACCTCTTTCAACAAAACACTCAATTACATATATGCCCTGTTCTGCCTCCCTGGATTGATAAATGCTTTTCAGTGGATATTACTACTTCCCCAAACCCATCGCTTACAATAATTAGACTTAGATACGTGAGCAGTCAGCGTTTATTTGTGTCATTTCACCAGGTCCTATTCTTAGAACTAACAGTCATTCTCTCTGCTTCAGCCCCACTAAATGAAACTCTCAGCCTTGAACTAATCATAGACTAAAGGTTGACTACTTCGCCTTTGTTTTACCCAAGGAGTAGCCCCCAGAATAGCAGCCTTTCACAAAGAGCATAAACCTCAGAGCAGAACCCACGCACACTATTGACAGTCCAGCTTTCCCAAAGCACTCGACAGTCCCTTCTTCCTCACATTCCGACATATGTAGGATTCCTACATACCCTAACACCAAATGCATCTAAATATATTTCCAGAATGCTTTAGGTAGGCAGTTTCTGTACCAGCAGATTTGTTTTCAAATTTGTTAAAGTAGTAGTTGTATTTCATGATACTTACAGTCATATAGTTAGCTATGATTAGTTATGGTTGGTCACAAATACTACCTTTTATGGTTACCAGCTACAGTTATGATCAATTATGGCTAGTATTATAGTTATAAGTTCTAACTAGTTTGTGGTTGCTGGTTGTAGCTACAAACTAGTTGCAGTTTCTGGTTTACAACCGCTAACTATTCATTGTTACTAGGCACAGTTACTAACTAGTTGTGGTTACTGTGCTGTGGCTAAAAACTAGTGGTAGTTACTGGATTGTGGCTAACTAGTCATAGTTAACCAACTGGTTAATTACTAGTAGCTGATGCCAATTTGTGGCTGCTAATTAGTTCTGGTTGCCATGTTGGGCCAGTAACTACTTGAAGTTTTCCAGTTTGTGGTCATTAAGTAGTTGGGGTGGCTGCGTTGAGAATAGCTTGTACTTACCAGTTCATGACTGCTAACTAGTCATGGCTACAATGTGTTGCTACTAAAATGTTGTAGTTACTCACTTCTGACTGTTGACTAGTGCTGGTTACCTTGTTGGGGATGACAACAAGTTGTGATTGTGAATTTGTGACTACAAACTAGTTACGATTCTGCTTTGTGGGTGCTAAGTACTCGTGGTTTCTACTTTGTAGTTGCTGTTTTGTGGCTTCTATGTAGTTGTGGTTACTATGTGTTCTTGTGAACAAGTTGTGGTTATGTGGTTACTGGCTGTGGATAATAACTAGTTGTGGTTTCTAGTTATGGCTAATTGGAGTTCTGGTTATACTTAGGTTTGGTGTACTTGTGGTTGGTTGTAGTTATAAAGTTGATTATGGGTATAGTAATACAGAGTTATAGGATTAGTTAGTTATAGGTAGTTGTATTTATAATTATAGTTTTTGGCAATAGCTATAGTTGTATATAGTTACGATGAGAATTGTTATAAATTGTTAGTATTATAAAGTGTTAGAATGTAAAAGTTGCAGTTATTTAATCTGGAATGTAATCTATTCAATTACATAACCAGATCTTCCAAAACTTTTATGATCCATGGCCACTGAACAACATGCTTTTAGTATTTAATTCCACTACATTCATTTGGAAGTAGTTGTAAAATATTGGAGTAATGCTTGTGAAATCAGTCACAATTAACATTACTAATAGAATATCAAAGCTTAAGATGGCATAATTTTGATATACACACATGCATGTGTATACATATGTGTGTATGTATTCATTCTAGGCTATAAAAATATATAGCCCTGGGTTATATTGTGATAGATCTTCATTCATTCATTCAGCAAATATTTTTGAAACATCTGCTTTGAACAAAGCACTATTCCAGAAGTGTGAAACATATCAGTGAACAAAAGAAAGATTATTGTTCTAAACTTCTAGTGGCATGAGGCAGACAAGAGACCATAGGCACAAAGAATGAGTTAATTATATAATAGGTTAGGAGGTGATAAGTTCTGTGGAATAAAAACAAAATACAGTAGGGTAGAGCAAAATGGATGTGCCTTGGGGTGAGGGAAGCCTGCAATTTTTAAAAAGGTGGCCAGCATAGGCCTCAATGGAAAGGTGGCATTTGACCTGAAAGGTGTACGAGGGTCAGTGCCATGGATGTATAGAGAAGAATCATCCCAGCATGAAGAAGCAGCCAGTGCAAAGGCCCTAATTAGGGAATGAGCCCAGCGTCATCCAGGGACAGTAAGGAGTCCAGCGTGGTTGAAGCAGAGTGGATTGAAACCCCACTTCTCCATGCACCCACCACGTCCTGCACCCCAATACACTGCTGCCCTCCCTCTATCCTCCCCGCTACCTTGCCATGCTATCACCTGGCACACTGTCACTTTTCTCTCATGGGACTTGGACAACTAACTCCCTCTTTGGGGATAGTTTCTGCCTCAGATTGCCGAGACTTACCTGCTTCTCCTTTTACGCTCAAGTCCCTCACTGTGGCTCACTGAAGTCCTGCACTCCAAAGCGGGGCGAGGTTATTCTCCCATACAGAAGCCATCCAGCACTGCTCCCTGATCACCTGCTGGCTGTGGCACAGTCAGCAGTGCCTGAACCTGACCTCAGGAAGGAAGCTTGGCAGATGCTTGTGGTTCCTGGAGGTTCAGGAGAGGGAAGGAACATAGACGAGGGAACTCGGGAACACAGTCCTTAGCTGAGGAAACGAAGACTGACAAGAGCAACAGCTAGATCCCTGTCGACAGGCACCACCAGCTTTACCCGTCAGGCCACTTCATCAGACTCTTTAGCTCATTTGATCCACCTGAGAAATAAGGAGCAGGAAACTCGAAGGGCGTTCCCAAGCTCACACAGTTTCTGAGGTTTGGAGCTGGGATTTGCATGAGGCTCCTGGGTCCATGCTCATAACTGCTGTGCTGTGCTCACTCAAGTCCCGTGCCACCTGTAGGTAAAAGCAGACAATGGGACTAGACATTCTTTAGTGTCCCATCTGCCTCTAAAGGGTTGCGAAGCTGGTCAGAAGAAAAAGTCTACAGGATCAGCTGCTCTGCCAGTCTTTTTTAATTTGCTTTTTAACGTCTCAGATTACTTGCAGGTGATGTGCTTGTATTATGCAGAAAAGCAGACCTTTCTTGGAGGTTTTAGGCTTGAAATCTTGAAATCTGAATAGACATCAGGTATATTCTTCCATCTAAGAATCTTGGGAGATGGCATTGGACCTGACCTACTTGTGATTCCCCATTTGAATTAATTAGGTTTCCAATGTTTTTCATATCTAGACACTGGCTCTGAAACTACAGGCCACAGGAGTAAGGAAGACAAATAACAGAGTCTGGATTGGTATGTATTTAAACTAATTACTGGAAAGAAAAAAAAAACACCCTCACTGTACTTTGCCCCCTTGTACTGGGTCAAGCATAGTGTGCAAGGAGAGCACATTTGTATGGCAAGTGGGTATCACACATTTTTCTTAGAGTTCCTTGCTTTGGGGAAAAAGTAAATATTCAATTTCAACCTTGGTTTTTGAAAATATGTGTAATTGAAATTATTTCTATAACAAGGAAGAATATCTTTGGTTTAGTGTATGAAGTATGACTGTATAATAATGAGAATAGGGTTTTATTGATTCAATTCAGCAAATATTTATCAAGTATCTACTATATGAAAGATACTGAGCCAGTCAAAACAGGCTGCAGCTTTAGTCTCTGTCTTAAAGGGATTTGGGGAGCCCTAGGACATGGAACAAAAAGACATGTAACTTGGGGATCAAAATTTCTCCAATGCTGTCCACAGTAGGAAAATGAAAATACTCTGATAATACTGGGGACTCACCTCAAGGGAAGAGAAAGTTAGTCTCCACTTTGGAATAAAGGTTCCTGGTGGACATAAGCAGGTAGATCAGGAAGATGGTGTTCCAAGATAACTTACTTACGATTATCCACAGAAGGGCTCAGAAAGTTGAAAGAATCAGGGAATCTTTCTGAGACTGTAAGATCTACAGTTATTTAATGTCTCAAGGTTGATTGAAATGGCTATAATTCCTTGGCAGAAAGCCATCTTCCCCTTCAGGAATATAGAACACAGCTGTAGGAATTGCATGAAAGGATGCTGATTTTGAAGGATCTGAAAATTGCGATGGCTGCCTAGGAGCAGCGTAAACCACCCAGGCCCACAAGGAAGGAAACACAGTCATAACACCGCATGGATGCCTAGAGCCAAGTATCAGTGTGATTGTATTCAAGACTGGTGCAGCCTTCAAACATTCAGATTACCGTCATCATAAATCAGCAAAGATAGTGCAACAAGATGAAATCCACAAGTATTTTGAACAATGATGACACCATCATTTATCGTCCAAAGTCAAAATCCTCATGCAAATACAATATTCTACTTAATACCATCATTTTGTAATAATCACTACCTCATGGCTTTATAGTGCTTTATATTAAACAAAGCATTCTCTCATCTTTAATCTCATGTAATCTGCATAACAACTCCACGATACAAGGCAGGCAGGACAGAAAACATCTCTGAGTCATGGATTAAAGAACTGACACTCAAAGACGTCAATTGATTTGCACAAATACATAGGACTAATAAGTAGAGGAGCCAAAATTCAGTTCAGTTCAACAAACACAGCACGTCCTACAGGCTTACTACATGGTCGGCACAGTATAAGATTTAGGGAACTAGAAAGAAGAATAAAATAAAACAGAATCTTGAGGACTTCATCCACTAGTAGAGAAGCAGACATGCAAACTGCTAATTCCAATGCAGTGACCTAAGTGTTTCGATATATGAAGACCCAGTAGAAGCACAAAGAAGGGTCAACCAATACAGAGGGTCGGGGGGCATCAGGGAAAGCTTCCTGGAAGAGATGATATCTCAACTGAGTCTTAGAGACTGAGCAGAGGCTAGTCAAGTGAAAATGGATTGCATACAGTACGGCAGGATAGGGACAGCTAGTAGGGTAAAGCAGGATGGCATGTCTGAGGAATTTCAAACAATTAAGAATTGCTATGCTAATTTGGGGAGTGGATTCCTATACATAGCAGAAGATGGGGAGAAACTGAGACCAAGTGGCTGGGAAGGAGTCAAACCAAATGTTCAGGAATGATCCTTGGCATATATACTGTATATAGTTGATCTGTCCAAGTAATTCCAATATGCATCCAGGATGAGGATTCCTGATATAGACTATCTGTAGACCATGATTTTATGTTTTAGTGTGCAAAGAAATCACCTGGGTAGCCTGTTCAAAATGGAAATTTCATAAGTACTTCTCACAGATAGTCTGTTTCATCAGGTTGGAGGTACTATTTTGGTATGTACATTTCTAAGAGATAGCAGATAACTCTGATGTAGGCAGCAGCCAGAGTACGCCACAGATGACCCTGATCCACCTAAACGTATCCAGCTTCAATATAGAATAATTTCCAAATCTGTATTTCCAATCAGATCACCTTTCTGGAGGTCTAGACTTATGTACTTAACCTCCTATTAGGGAGCTTCCCTTGGATGTCCCACAAGTACCTCAAATTCAATTTGTTCAACAGTGAGCCTATTATCTCTCCACCTCCAATGTACTGCTTATCAATGTCCCCAGTTACAGTGCTGAAAGCTCTCCAATGGCTACCCATTGCACTCAAGTTAAATTCTAAAATCTAAGGTGGCCTACCAGGCCCTGAATGAGCTGGCTCCTAAGCACGTGTCCACTTTCACCTATGCCATGGCCTCCCTTTCATGTCTTCTACTCAGAATTATGAACTTCTTTCAATTATATCAAAATACCCTCTTCTCTCATAAGCTGGCCTTTACTGTGCTTTTGCTTCTGCCATCATGCTTTACTGCTTAGTTCCTGTCTATTCCTTAATTGCAGTATACGTCATTTCCGCCAGGCGGTCTTCCTACCCAATACTATATACTCCTCTGTATAAGGGTCATAACAATTGTCATTTCCATTTTTTTTTTTAAGACAGAAACGTGCTCTGTCACCCAGGCTGAAGTGCAGTGGTTCATTCTCGGCTCACTGCAACTTCCATCTCCCAGCTTCAAGCAATTCTCCTGCATCAGCCTCCCAGGTAGCTAGGACTACAGGCACGTGCCGCCACACTTGGCTAAGTTTTTATTTTTTATGTTTTATTTTTGTTGAGATGGAGTTTTGCTCTGTCGACCAGGCTGGAGTGCAGTGGTGTGATCTCGGCTCGCTGCAACCTCCGCCTCGCTGGTTCAAGCGATTCTCCTGCCTCAGCCTCTTGACTAGCTGGGATTACAGGTGTGCACCACCATGTCCAGCTAATTTTTGTATTTTTAGTAGAGATGGGGTTTCACCATGTTGGCCAGGATGGTCTCGATCTCCTGATTTCTTTTTTTTTGAGACAGAGTCTTGCTCTGTCACCCAGGCTGGAGTGCAGTGGCGCAATCTTGGCTCACTGCAAGCTCCACCCTGCCGGGTTCACGCCATTCTCCTGCCTCAGCCTCTCCGAGTAGCTGGGACTACAGGCGCCCACCACCACGCCCGGCTAATTTTTTTTGTATTTTTAGTAGAGACGGGGTTTCACCGGGTTAGCCAGGATGGTCTCGATCTCCTGACCTCGTGATCCACCCGCCTCGGCCTCCCAAAGTGCTGGGATTACAAGCATGAGCCACCGCGCCCGGCCTTCGATCTCCTGATTTCATGATCCACCTGCCTCAGCCTCCCAAAGTACTGGGATTACAGGCATGAGCCACCACGCCCGGCCAACTTTTGTATTTTTAGTAGAGATGGGGTTTCACCATGTTGGCCTGTTGGCCAAGCTGGTTGCAAACTATGTTATTTGCCTTTTTGCTGTACTGTAGTCCAGCTCAACTGTGAACTCTGTTAGGGAGGAGTCTATGTTTGTCTGTTTCAATACAGCATCCCCAGTAACTAACACAATGTCTGGCCTATAGAAAGCAATTGATAGGTATTTTGAGCAGAAGAGACAAAAGTTGTTTCCAAATAGTTATACTCAGGACAAGAATTTGTGCTAAGGAAAAATACAAAATTCAGACAGATATTGAAGTGCACAGATGTTAATCACAGCGGCTTATAACATAGCTGAAAACTGGAAAATATTTTCAAATGTTCATTAATAGGAATAGGGATAAACTATGGTGCGTACCCATGTGAAGTAATGTCATGTATGCATTGAAAAGATGGCTGATTGTAATATTCTGTAATTAAAATAACAATTTCACATCTACCAAAATTACTTATGAAATGAAATAGTCTTGGAAATGTTATTGTTTTAGAAACTATACAAGGAGAATGGGAGAAAGCCGTTTTCACCTAGAATTCTGTATCAGTGAAGGTTTAATCAGGAAAACAGAAACTGCTGGATATACTCTTAGTGTGAAGGTTGTTTTTGTTTTGTTTTTTTTTTTTTTTATTTCTATCAGACTTAGGAGAATTAATACAAGAATCAAAAGTGCTGGAGAAGAGACCAAGGAAGTCGCTACAGACAGTCTAGCCAGTAACAAAAGACCAAAGCAGGTTGTTCTTAAGTGTTTTCCTGGAAATCCCTCAGGATGCAAGTGATTCTGAAGAAACTCTCCCACTAAGTGGTTTCAAACCCCTTGTCTTCCCATGTCTGCCTGTAATTGTCTCCTAAAAATAATGTCCTCTATATATCTTCTGCATTCCAAATAATGCACAAGTGACCTTGCTCTTGGTGGACTTTAATCTGTAAATATGTGGTGAAGAAAATTCTAGATAAAAGGGAGCAGTTTCTGGCTTTTCATTTGAAATGCAAATGAAGTAGCAACACAGCTAAATAACAATAAGGGACTCAGCTGAAATGCCAATAAGGTACAGCCCTAATGTCAGCATCTAAACCTCAGATACACAAATACTTACCATTGTGCTACACTTTTCTACAGTAATCAGTACAGTAACATGCTGTACAGGTTTGTGGCCTAGAAGCAATAAGTTTTAATATACAGCCTACATGTGTAGTAAGCTATACCATCTAGTCTATGTAAGTATATTCTGACGTTTGCACAACAACAAAATCATTAACAACGCTGTAGTGACGCATGACTGAATATTTTGTGTTTAGTTCTTCCAAACTCATAGTGGGTATGTGAGTAGGATTTAAAAGGTCTCAGCACAGGTAGGCTAATGAGGTCATTTCCCAATTAGTAAATAGAAGACCATGGAACTGAGACACAAAAAGCATATGCTCATGGCTGGGGGACAGTGCCCTGTTGTTCAAGGACAGCTCAGGAGCAAACATCTGCTTCAATCGCTTTACTAGCCCTGTGACTTGGGAGTGGTGTGCTGGAACTAGCTTTATGCTAATATATTGTATTAGTCCGTTTTCACACTGCTATGAAGAACTACCCCAGACTGGGTAATTTATAAAGAAAAAAGGTTTAATTGACTCACAGTTCCACACAGCTGGGGAGGCCTCAGGAAACTTACAATCATGGTGGAAGACAAAGGGGAAGCAGACACCTCTTCACAAGGCAGCAGAGAGAAGAACGGAAGAGTGAAGGGAAAAGGTCCTCTTATAAAACCATCAGATCTCATGAGAATTCACTCACTATCATGAGAACAGCATGGGGAAAACCACCCCATGATCCAATCACGTCTAACCAGTTCTCTCCCTTGACAAGTGGGGATTACGATTCCAGATGAGAGTTGGGTGAGGACACAAAGCCAAACCATATCATTTATGAAAGACTATTAAATTTTCAGGAGATTTTTTAAAACTGGTTGAAGAAATATTGACAGCTTGAAAGTAATATTGGTGAGAGTATTTACACCACAGAAATCATCAAATACTACAAATTAGCATTTTTCAAAATGATTCATTCATTCATTCATTTTGGAGAGCCTTTTTACCAGCACACCATTGGCTGGGGAACATCTTTCTTTGCCTTTCTAAGCCCTAGAATCCTTAGCTGTAAAATGGGATTAATAATAATTAGGTCTGCTACTTCCAAGACCCTGGAACAGGAAAGAAAATGGAGGTCATTATGTATAAATATTTTAAAATTCTTTTTTTTGTTTTTGAGACAGAGTCTTGCTCTGTCGCCCAGGCTGGAGTGCAATGGCACGATCTTGGCTCACTGCAACCTCCGCCTCCTGGGTTCAAGTGATTCTCCTGCCTCAGCCTCCTGAGTAGGTGGGATTACAGGCATGCACCACCAAACCAGACTAATTCTTGTATTTTTAGTAGAGGTGGGATTTCACCCACCTCTACTAAATGTTGGTCAGGCTTGTCTCGAACTCCTGACCTTGTGATCTGCCTGCCTCGGCCTCCCAAAGTGGTGGGATTACAGGCGTGAGCCACCACGCCCGGCAATATTTTAAAGTTCTAAATCAACCTATTAAACAGTTAAATTAAATAGGCTGTATTCTCTAATCTTGACAACTATAGATCCATAATAACTCTTATCAAAAAATATAAAGCTGTGGTTTTTATATCACTTAAAGTTGTTAAAATGTCAAAAGGAACTAAAAATATAACACAGGTCTGGATTTACTCTATTGACTGGCAATGTTTGGGTGGGGACCAAAATAAAGTTGTACTTTATTATAAACTATTACGTGTTTATTCAAAAGGATTTGTTTTTCTCACCCTTATTTCATCAAAATCCTTCATTATGCTGTTACAATCAAGATGTTGGTATAGCTTGTATTCAATGAAAATAATGATATAAAGATTTAGGAAACTAAATTGCAAAGTGTGCAAAATTTTAGTATATTTTAATAACAATGTAAATTGTATTTTAAAAATAAAAATGTTACCATGTATACAAAAGTTATTTTCTCTTAAATTTTCAAACACCATTAAATTAAAAAATATGAATTATAATTAAAAAATATGAAGTCTAAAATCAATGTTAGGGAAATAAAACATAATTTTAGAGGAAATTTTAAAAAAAATTATTAATTTTTAAATTAATAATCGCAATGGTGCGATCTTGGCTGACTGCAACCTTCACCTCCAGGGTTCAAGCAATTCTTCTGCCTCAGCCTCCCGAGTAGCTGGGGTTACTGGTGCCTGCCACCACCCCCAGCTAATTTTTTGTATTTTAGTAGAGACAGGGTTTCTCCATGTTGGCCAGGCTGATCTCGAACTCCTGACCTCAGGTGATCTGCCCATCTCAGCCTCCCAAAGTGCTAGGATTACAGGCATGAGCCACTGTGCCTGGCCAATTTTTTAATTTAAATAACTATTAAGTAGTTCTATAAAAATAAAACCATTCCAGTTTTCAATGTCTATTCTTGCTCATGTAAAGAAATGATATTGCACTTTATATATATTAGCTCTAAATCTATATAAATAGAAAGCTATGAAAATATGAGTCACTTAATATTGAAAAATGTTCTCCAGTTGCTATGTAACTGTTAAGAATACCATGCTAATTGGTGTGTATTTCTAGAAATATAAATTTTTTTTAAAAAAGAAAATCAAAGTTTGGCACTTCTGGGGAGCAATATTATGGAAAAATCCATTGCATTCATTCTATTAAAGAAGAAAAATGGGTTAATTTGTCTCTTCTGTTACCTAAGTACTTCTACCACTCAAATGCTCCCTGTACTCTAAAGCAGTGCCCCCTCTCGGATGTCAGCAGTGTCACAATTGCATTTGCATACAATTTTCTTTTGGGGTACGTGTAGGGCAAGAGATGTCAAGCTTCAAGAGTGTTAGTTGTGAGAATGGAGGCTTAGTGTCATGGGTGACACTTTGCCAGCACTGAGCAGGAGATCTTGAATGACAGAAGTACGCATGCTTTTTAAAACAAAACTTACCCTGTGCTTTGTGATTCTATGTGCTGTGCTTTTTAAAATGAAACTCATCTCTGTGTTTTGCATTCCTTTGCTTATGGTCCCTTCCTCTATCTTCAAAGACAGCAATGGAGAGCTTCAGACCCTCCCCTCTTGCATCACTCTGGCTTCTTCCTCTCTCTCATATTTGTGATTACATTGGACTCATCTGGATAATCCAGGCTAATCTCCCGATCTCAGGATTAGTAAATTAATTACATCTTCCATGTTCCTTTTGGCATGTAAGGTCACTTATCCACAGGTTTCCCAGATTAAGACATGGACATTTTGGCAGGGCAAATTCTGCCCTCCACAGAACCCCCTACATTTGGACTTTTAAACTTTCAAATTTCCAGTAACTAACTGTGGATCATATTTCCCTAACTTCCCACTTCATAGAAGTATTGCCTTCCTTTACATTAATGGAAAACTTACTGTAAGCCAGATATTATTCTTGGCTTGGCACAGAGATTATGGCAGTGAACAAAACTGATGTGGCCCCTATGATAGGAAATTTGTCATATACTGGAGGAGAAAGACATTGATCAAGAATTATGCAAATTAATGTGAAATTCCCGTATTGTCATTAGAGGTGCACCCAGGCAGTGGTTGAGAAACTAGAGAAAGGTGTATACTTTGGAGACCACTTACTGGAAAGATAAGAGTAATGGCAGGTGCCCCACACGCTTAGATAAGACATTTTTCCATGGATTTTAGGTCAATAAGCATATTTCTTTTTTTTTTTACAAATACCTTTTTAATTTCAACCTTACAACCTTTATAAATGCTGTCAGTATTTACAGGAAATAAAAGTATGCTTTAGATTATTAGGCAGTTACAGAAATTTTCTCCTTGAGTACCCTGGAAGGGTCATTTCCACTGATGGATACTTTTATAACGCTCTTTGATATAACCATGCAGACATAAGCCAAAAGGATCAGCTGTATCTACTTAATACAGTATCAGTATTAAGTATTGTTAAATAATACAGTATCAGTATTAAGTATTGTTAAATACTTAATGCATGGCCGTTCCTCCCATGTTCAATAACATAAGCTTCTAGCTGAAGGAAATGTGGGTGAGAGCAAATAGAAGATTGGGACACCGTGATTTTGTGTACATGTTTGTTTTTCTATTACCATTCGTTTCTGTGCTTGTTTGTGCTATTACCATAAACCTAGAAAGGGAGGAGAGCGCCTGAACAGAGACTGTAATAGGTAATATAGAATGCCTTTCAGGGTCCCAGGGGCACTGTGACTTGGCTGATTATTTAAACTACAGAGAAAATCTCTGCTTTCAAGAATAGGCTTCAAGAATAAACAGGAAAATTAAATATTTGAGGTATAAGAAAATTGTGAATCGTACAATAGAAGATGAAACACAGCAATCAATCAGAATAAAACACAAATATTGGTTCAAAATAGTCTGGCATACATTTGGTGTGTTTACAGAGAACTCTAAAATCATTTCGGATTCAAGCAACTTATTTCTTATTTTGTTGTTACCATTTTAAAATATTAACAGATTTCTTAAGAACAAAAGTATATATTGATATTTTTCACTATTATCTTTTTAAATGCAGAAACTCAGGAGTGGGGGAGGACTAGTCTAAAAATGCTGCATATTTACAGGGAAGTTCAGCACCTATGCTTCCATTTCATCTTTGACGGTTATTTAAAACCACACACGGGAGATCAGTTTTGTGTAGACTTTCATTTATTTTCCCCAGTACATACATGATTACTTAAAGCAACAAAATTCAGATCTGGAAATTGGTATTGTAAACACTTTGCTAAGCAACATCTGTCAAATCAAGATGGTTGATTTGGCCTTGAGTGTCCTTTAAAATGAGGTTTCTCCATCTGGGGTGCATTATTTCTGAAAGCCAGGTTTCCTATGAAGTAATTTATGGTGTCCAGAACACCCTGGATAAATGTAACTGTTTTGTCTTTATCTAGAGACTATTTTCAAGTCCAGGGCCATATTAATTATATTTTTATAGAAAACAAAGTGTCAGCATATCAAGGTGTCGTCTGTAAGAATGCCATGTACTACGTGACTTAGTATGGACCTAGGCTCTACCTGATAGATATTCTGCAAAGCAAAGTCGAATAAATTCAGGATATATAAAGGAACAAATTTCCACATAAAATGAAATATCCTTTTAGTTAAAGCAAAGCACAAAGTCCTGCAAGTTCTGAAAGGAACCTCTAGTGGGTAAGGATTGTTCAAGAGGATCAAGCAATAGTAATTGGCTACAATGAGGATTTCTATTCTTCTTGAAGTCCACTTACATGATGTTTACTGCTACCAGCATGCCTGTCCTCCCACAGGTCCTTGTTGCCCTTTGAAGGTGATAACCTTAGTATAGACAAAGCCAAGAACCCTCAGCGGAAGTGATTTTGGCTGGGGTTTTCAAAAGAAACATTGCTGAAGTCCGGCAAAATCCTTAAAGGAAATGAATAAAGGAAAATATAAAGAGTGTAAAACAGTGAAGTTTACAAAGTATAGATCTCTTATTTTAAGATAACCTAAGCCTAGAGCCTGAAACATGGCAAGCATTTAAGTCTTTAATCCGTCTTGAGTCAATTTTTGCATGTGGTATAAGCAAGGGGTCCAGTTTCAACCTTCTGCATATGGCTAGCCAGTTATCCCAGCACCATTTATTGAATAGGGAATCCTTTTCCCATTGCTTGTTTTTGTCAAGTTTGTCAAAGGTCAGATAGCTATAGGTGTGTGGTCTTATTTCTGAGTTCTCCATTCTGTTCCATTGATCAATGTGTCTGTTCTTGTACCAGTACCATGCTGTTTTGGTTACTGCAGCCCTGTAGAATAGTTTAAAGTTGGTCAGCATGATGCCTGCAGCTTTGTTCTTTTTGCTTAAGATTGCCTTGGCTAGTCAGGGTCTTTTCTTGTTCCATACGATTTTGAAAATAGTTTTTTTCTAATTCTGTGAAAAATGTCATTGGTAGTTTGATAGGAATAGCACTGAATCTGTAAATTCTTTTTGGTAGTAGGGTCATTTTAATTATATTTATTCTTCCTATCCATGAGCACAGAATGATTTTTCATTTGTTTGTGTCATCTCTGCTTTCTTTCAGCATTGTTTTTAAATTCTCGCTGTAGAGAAAATTTACCTACCTGGTTAGCTGTATTCCTAAATATTTTATTATTTTAGTGACAACTGTAAATGGGATTGCCTTCCTGATTTGGCTCTCAGCTTGGCTGTAGTTGGTATATGGAATCATTGTGATTTTTGTACATTGATTTTGTATCCTGGAATTTTGCTGAAGTTTTTTTTTCTTTTTTTAATCACCTGAAGGAGCTTTTGGATAAAGACTATGGGGTTTTCTAGATATAGAATCATGTCGTCTGCAAAATAGGTATAGTTTGACTTCCTCTCTTTCTATTTGGATGCCCTTTATTTATTATTTTTTTCCTGATTGCTCTAGCCAGGACTTCCAATACCACGTTGAATAGAACTGGTGAGAGGGCATCTTTTCTCATACCAGTTTTCAAGTGGAATGCTTCCAGCTTTTGTCTATTCAGTATGATATTGGCTATGGGTTTTTCATAGATGGTTCTTATTATGTTGAGGTATGTTCCTTCAATGCCTAGGTTGTTTAGAGTTTTTAACATTAAGGGATGTTGAATTTTATTGAAAGTCTTTTTTGCATCTATTGAGATGATTATGATGTTTATGTCTTTAATTCTGTTTGTGTGATGAATCATGCGTATTGATTTGCATATGTTGAACCAAACTTGCATCCCGGGGATAAAGCTTTCTTGATCCTGGTGGATTAGCATTTTAATGTGCTTCTGAATTCAGTGTGCTAGCATTCTGTTGAGCAATTTTTCATCAATGTTCATCAAGGATATTGGCCTGAAGTTTTCTTGTTGTTGTGTCTCTGCCAGGTTTTGGTATCAGGATGATGCTGGCTTCATAAAATTAGTTGCGGAGGAGCCTTCCTCTTCAATTTTTTGGAATAGTTTCAGAAGAAATGGTACCAGCTGTTCTTTTTATATCTGGTAGAATTTGGATGAGAATTCATCTAGTCCTGGGCATATTTTGGTTGGTAGGCTATTGATATGGATTGGATCTGTGTTCCCCTCAAATCTCATGTCAAATTGTAATCCCCAATGTTAAAGATGGGGTCTGCTTGGGGGAAGGTGATTGAATTATGATTAGTGGATTACTCATGAATGGTTTAGTATTCCCCTTGGTACTGTCCTTTAAATAGTCCATTCTCATGAGATCTGGTTGTTTAAAAGTGTGTAGCACCTCCCCCTTCTGTCTCTTGATCCAGCTTTTGCCATGTGATGCAAAAACTCTCATTTCACCTTCCACCATAATTTTAAGCTTCCAGAGATCTCCCCAGAAGCAGATGCCAATGTTACACTTCCTGTACAGCCTGCAGACCAGTGAGCCAATTAAACCTCTTTTCTTTATAAATGATCCTGTCTCAGGTATTTCTTTATATCAATGAAAGAATGAACTAAGACAGCTTTTTATTACTGATTCAATTTTGAACCTCATTATTGGTGTGTTCAGGGATTCAGTTTCTTCCTGGTTCAGTCTTGGGAGGGTGTATGTGTTCAGGAATTTGTCTCTTTTTTCATATTTTTTAGTTTGTGTGCACATAGGTGTTCATAGTAGTCTCTGATTGTTATTTTTATTTCTGTGGGGTCAGTACTAATATTCCCTTGGTTGTTTCTACTTGCATTTATTTGGATCTTCTGTCTCTTCTTCTTTATTAGTCTTGCTGGCAGTCTATCCATCTTATTCTTTCTTTCAATAAATCAGCTCCTGGATTCACTGATCTTTTGAATGATTTCTTTGTATCTCAATCTTTTTCAGTTCAGCTCTGATTTTGGTTATTTCTTGTCTTCTGCTAGCTTTGGAATTGGTTTGTTCTTGCTTCTCTAGTTCTTTTAGTTATGATGTTATGTTGTTAATTTGAGGTCTTTCTAACATTTGATATGTGCATTTAGTGCTATAAATTTCCCTTTCAACACTGCCTTATCTTTGTCCCAGATATTCTGGTATGTTGTATACTTGTTCTCATTAGTTTCAAAGAACTTCCTGATTTCTGCCTTAATTTCATTATTTATCCCAAATCACTCATGAGCAGATTGTTTAATTTCCATGTAATTGTATGGTTTTGAGCAATTTTCTTAGTCTTGAATTCTATTTTCATTGCAGTTGGTCTGAGGGAGTGTTTGGTATGATTTTGATTCTTTTGCATTTGCTGAGGATTCTTTTATGTCCAACTGTGTAGTCTATTTTAGAGTATGTGCCATGTAGTGAGGAGTAGAGTGTATATTCTGTTGGTTTTTGGGTGGAGAGTTCTATAGATGTCCAGCAGGTCCATTTAGCCCAGTGTTGACTTCAGGCCCGGAATTTTTTTTTTTTTTTTTTTTTTTTGGCAGTGTCACTCTGTCGCCCAGCAGTGCAGAGTGCAGTGGTGCAATCTCAGCTTACTGCAACCTCTGCCTCCCGGATTCAAGCGATTCTCCTGGACCCAGGAGCCAGATAATTCCCAGGATGCAGAGAATTCTCAAAACACATTCTTTAACCAACATGTCTCCATTGTCCCTCCGTCTTCTCCCCAGCATCTGGTAACCACTATTCTACTCTCTACTTCCATGAGATAAACTTTGTAAGATTCCATATGAGTGAGATCATGAGTTATTTTTCCTTTTGTGCTGGGCTTACTTCACCGAACATAATGACTACTAGGAGTTCATCCATATTTTCCCAAATGAGATAATTTTATTTGTTTTAGGACTCTGTATAGTATTCCATTGTGTGTGTGTGTATAATGTATATATCTATATGATATAGAAATATATACAATATATATAATATGTATGTGTGTGTGTGTGTATATATATATATATATATATATATAACATTTTCTTTAAGCATTCATGTGTTGATGGACACTTAGGTGGATTCCATTTATTGGCTATTGTGAAGAGTGCTGCAATGAACATGAGAGTGCAGACATCTCTGCAATGCGCTGATTCTATGTCTTTTGGATATACACCCAGAAGTGAGGCTGCTGTACTATACAGTAATTCTATTTTCAGTATTTTGAGGACACTCCATACGGTTTTCTATAATGGCTTTACTAATATACATTCCTACCAGCAGGGTATTAAAGTTCCCTTTTCTCCATATCTTTGCCAGCATTTATTTTTTCATTCTTCATGATAATATTTATTCTAACTGGGATGATATGATATCACACTGTGGTTTTTATTTGCATTTTACTGATTATTAGATACATTTAACAATTTTTTCATACACCCATTGGCAATTTCTGTTTCTTCTTTTGATAAATACCTATTCAGATATTTTTACCATTTTTAATCAGTGTATTAGTCCTTTCTCACATTGCTATAAATAAATGAGACCGGGTAATTTATAACGAAATGAGGTTTAATTGGGTCACAATTTCACAGGTTGTACAGAAAGCATGATGGCTTCTGGGGAGGCCTCATGACACTTTCAATAATGGTGGAAGGTGAAGAGGAAGCAAGCATGTCTTACATGGCTGCAATAGGAGGAAGAGATGATGCTACATGCTTTTAAACAACCAGACCTTGTATATTAGTCATTTCTCACACTTCTGTAGAAAATATATGAGACTGGGTAATTTATAAAGAAAAGAGGTTTAATTGACTCACCTAACATAATGGCTACTAGGAGTTCATCCATATTGTACCAAATGAGAGAATTTTTTTTAGGACTCTGTCTAGTATTTCACTGTGTGTGTGTGTGTGTGTGTGTGTAATGTATATATCTATATGATATATAAATATATATGCTATATATAATGCATATATCTAGTAAAACTAGATATCTGGATATCTAGTTTTCTCAGCAACACTTCTTCAAGAGACTATCTTTTGCCCAGTGTGTGTTCTTGGCTCTTTTGTGAAAAACCAGTTGACTGTAAATGTGTGAATTTATTTCTGGGTTCTCCATTCTGTTTCATTTGTCTATGTATCTGTTTTTATGACAATACTATACTATGCTGTTTTGATTACTATTGCTTTGTAATGTATTTTGAAGATAAGTAGTATGATGCCTCTAATTTTTCAAGTATTCTGCTTGAAGCAGTCAAAGGCTATAGAGAATGCAATCAAAAGGATGGTAGTTTGGTTTTAGAATTAATATAAAGGCACGAGGGCTGAGAAATTTCTTAGCCCTCCCTTTGAGTCTTAGCCAGGGAGGTAAAATACTGGATATTACCCTAGAAGGAGCAGAGAGTAAAACTCTGTTCCTGTAATTCACTATGAGAAAAAAATGCTTCACAGATCTCTCTCAAGCAGGTCTTCTGGCATCACAGGTGTAAGAAACTATCCCAAAGAAGATGAGTCTTCGTACTGTCTCCATTAGTCTGGGACCCTAGGAGGTTACAATTTGTGTAGATGTTTGTGTGTGTTTGTGATTGTGTGTGTGTTTGTGAAGAAGGCCCACGCAGCAGAGGATGGTCTAGCATCAGGGCCCACCACCAGTACAGCAACATGAGCGTATACACAACTGAGATAGAGATAGATTTTATATATAAATTCACCATGCAATATTCATACAACAGATTTTAGAAATGCAATGTCCCAATCCTTAACAAATAATGATCTACTATTTTACAGCCAAAAAGCATAATCATATTTATACCAATAAATACAAGATACTAAATTTCAGAGTTAAAAATTCAACTGCCATTTAGTGTGTCAGGAAAGCTTTCATGAATGTGTGACATACGTCAAAAACTGTGGTAAGGTTTTTCTTTTTTCTTATATTTTTATTCTCTTTTTATGATATTGCAGTTTGCAGATTGAGCTATTTTCAAATAATGAGGATTTTTAAACACAAAGGCTCAACTGTACTATTTCATGAGGAATCTGAAGCAAAGATTCTATTTTTGGAAAAGAGAGCCAGCAAGAAGAATCAAGTACATCTGTGATTACAATTGCTTTATATTGCTAGAGTGATTAGAATATCCGTTTGAAGAATAGAAAATGCCATGACATCAGTTTCAACAAAGAAAAAAATGACAAATAATGATTTCTTGCTTCCTGAAAGTACAAATCCCTCAAGCTGAAATTCCATAGCTAATTCTTTATTTGGAGGGTTTTATATTCTGAAGGAACAGTTACCAAGTATCAATGCTGCCCAAGAGAGGAAAGAGTAGTGATTTGGGCACTCTCTAGAATGAGGTCCCTGTTCTTAGATCCACCAGTACCCAGTTGTGCAATCTTAAATTACTTAACCTTTCTGAACATCAGTTTTTCCATCTATAAAATAGCAACAATAATATCTCACTTCTAAGTGATGTTATGAGAGTCAAATAAAATTATGGATGTAAAACGATTTATTAGTCTTAAATTTGCACAACAATGGAATTTGTTAACACCTTCATTCATTGAATAAAGTCTGGGTAAGGAAGGGCTTTGGATGTAATTATATAGTAATTATTTCCTGGTTTCTTACCCTTTGTCAGATCCTGAATTCTATAAGCATGTCCCCCACTCTAAACTACGGAAAAAAACAATGAAGAGATGAAAATAATGAAAGAAAATGAGGGATAGGACAAGAGATAGCCAAAATTTTATTTGCAGGTAATTGGCTACCTAAAGGAAGAAACCAAAATTAAGCTGAAACAATAACTAAAGGCATAATAGAAGAAAATTTTTATGAGCTGAATAAAGGGTCTGCTGATGAAAAAAGTTAATTGTATTTCAGTTAAAGTTAATGAAAAGGGAAAAATATGTAGACAAATCCTAGTGATATTTTTGAATTACATGTACAAAAAAAATTCTATATACAGCTCAGCAGAAAAATCAGGCAACTCAAAAAGGAACAAAAATCCCAATCTGATATCAGAACTTTTCTCTGCAATATTGAGCACTGGAAGAAAATGAAGCAGTGTCTACAGAGTTCTGAGGAAAGAAAAGGTTGTGACCTAAGTCACCTTTACCAATTTGAGATATCATTCATATAGAAAAGTTTCATTTCACCATGAAGAAGTAACAGCCGTGAACTTTTATGCTCTGAATAACAGAAGTAGGAAAAAATTGTTAAAAGTACTATATGATCTAATGATCTACCTGGAATATACACCAGAAAAAAATGGAAGCATGATAAAATAAAATTATATGGGAGTTCTAGAGCTTTTCTAGTTTAAAATATCAGTGCAACAGACAATAATTATTTTAAAAATTAAATATAAATGTTACTAATTATATACAGAATTACATTCACAATAGAAATAGAAGACATGAAACATCTAGAAATGATCTTAAAATAATTAATTGAACTTAAATAAAGGGAACTAGAAAAAGATAGATTAAAGATTATTTAGAAAATATTGTAATAACTGAAGATCCATCAAGATTTGTAATGATCTCTTGAATAAGAATCTTATATATTATATATATATATTCATTTTTGTAAAATTAGTTTATAGTTTTAAACAAGTATCTATGAAATTCCAAGCTTTCCCTCATTTTCTCATCTTCTTCTGAGCCCTCCAAATTCAAATAAAAATATCATAGGAAAAATTGAATTAAAATTATATTCTAATATTCTTCTGTAAAAATAAACTTTTGATAGTTGTAACAGCTAGGTACATGTTGAAGAAGTGAAAAAAGGACATTGCAGAGAGATTTGCTCAACCAGATATTAAAATGACTGTCAGTCACAGGCATTAAGAATTTGGTACTGATGCAAGAATCAATAGAAAGATAAATTGCATGAACTATATTGCTGTGAAAGAGACTTTATTATAAAAACAAAATCAGCAAATTAAAAGTGAATCACCACAAAACAATGGAAGCAAAATACTCCTTAAATGATGTCAAGCAAAGAAGTTAACTATTTGAAAATGTCTTAAGTTTATCCTCACCTCAAATCAAATACTAAGGTAAATTTCAAATGTATTAAAGAGCTGAATGTAAAATACAGAAGGCATAAAAACTCTAAAGAACATGTAGGTGGATATTTAACTTAACATAATGTGCAAGGATATGAATATAATATGATTACAGAGGCATAATATTAACTGAGGAGTCTAAAGGACAGAACCCTTTTGCATTGGTACTTTTATTGTTCCGTTCTCATGCTGCTATAAAAAGCTGCCCGAGGCTTCATAAGTTTTAAAGAAAGGAGGTTTAATTGACACAGTTCCACAGGGATGAGGAGGCCTGAGGAAACTTTTGATCACAGCAAAAGAGAAAGCAAACATGTCCTTCTTCACATGGCAGCAGGAAGGAGAAGAATGAGAACCAAGCAAAGGGGGAAGCCCCTTACAAAACCATCAGATTTTGGTTGTGAGAACTTACTATCATGAGAATAGCATGGGGGAAACTGACCCCATGATTCAATTACCTCCCATCGGTCCCTCCTACTACACGTGGGGATTATGGGGATTACAATTCAAGGTGAGATTTGGGTGGGAAGAGAGCCAAACCATATCAGGCTGAATACTTAAGTTACCCCAGATTTCCTATATTGACAACCCACCTCTCATTGGGATATTACTAGGAGATGGGACCTGTGTGAAGTGATTAGGATTAGATGAGGTCATAAGGGTGAAGGCCTCATAAATAGGATTAGTGCCCTTATAATAGTCAAGAGAGTATGTTTCCTTGGCCTACTCTCTGCCAGGTGAACATTAAACATGAAGTCAGTCAGTGTGCAACTCAGAAGATAAGAGAATCCTCATCAGAAATAAAAAATGCTGGCATCCTGATTCCCAACTTGCAGACTTCAGAACTGTAAGAAATAAATTTCCATTGTTTATAAGCCACCCAGTTTATGGCACTTTGTTATAGCAGCCCAAACTGACTAAGATAGTTCTCTATCCCCATTATTTCCTCTAGTCAAAAAAATGGACATCTAGCCACAGGCTTGTAAAGTGACTTACCAGTTCATTTCATTTCCAGAAAATTGTGTTTGATTATTTTTTTTTTAGTTTTCAAATATATCTGATAGGTGTAATCTCTGCTGATATATACATTTAGGTAAAATGATATTTTAAAGGTATAATGACAAATTATTGGTGGTGGTATAAAAACTTAAAATTTCCAATGATTAAACAAAGTTGGGGGGGCAAAATAAAAACAGGACTCTTCCATTTTGCTATTACAATAGGAGGGGAGAGCTGCTGGAAGAAGATTGGATAATATAGTGTCAAAGTATTTCAACTTTAAACAATTAAAAACTATATTTGTGAAAGTGTCCTTCTCTTAAATCTGGCAAAATTTCTATGGCATGAGGTGTGTCACAGATAAATAAAATCTCTTTTTAAAAATCTCCTAATCAAATTGTATCTTTGGATTGTATTCTTCTGTATCACATCAAATGTTTTGTTTTGGTCCTAGGACTCTCAAAACGTAATCAAAACATTCAAGGGAAGAAAAATCTCCAAATACGAAAGCAATAGGAAAACTCACCTCAAGAAGAACATTGTTTCTATGTTGTTTCTTTGTATGTTAATTTTTTTATGCTCCTTATGCTTTCATTACAATGTATTTAGGGACAATTATTTTTAAAGTGAACTTGACACTGTGGAATTTCTCAAGTTCTCATTTTTGAAATATTCCTTTGAATATTGCCATAATATTTATTTAATATAATCTCTCAGAATATTTAATCTCCTCAAATATCTCCTCTTTGACATTTTATTCTCTCCTTTTTAAGTTCTATGGTAGAGCTCCTCATTCTCTTCTTCCTGTAGCAGAATATTCTGGTTATATTTTATTTATTTACTTATTTATTTATTTATTTATTTATTTATTGATTGTTGAGATGGAGTCTCACTCTGTTGCCAGGCCAGAGTGCAATGGCGCGATCTTGGCTCACTGCAACCTCTGCCTCCCAGGTTCAAGCGATTCTTCTGCCTCAGCCTCCCAAGTAGCTGGGACTACAGGCGTGCGCCACCACACCCAGCTAATTTTTGTATTTTTAGTAGAGACAGGGTTTCACCATGTTGGCCAGGATGGTCTTGATCTCTTGACCTCATGATCCACCTGCCTCAGCCTCCCAAAGTGCTGGGATTGCAGGCATGAGCCATTGCGCCCAGCCTACTTTAATTTTTTTTCTTATTTTTTGACCAAAGAAAATGTTGATTTTCTCTTCTAGTCCATTAATTATTTGTTTAGTTATGTCAAGAGTAATATTTAACTCATATATTTTGTTTCATGTTAACTACTTTTTTATCTCTAAGATTATTGTTTATATCAGTTCATATCATACTCAACTATTGTTCATACTAGTTTCTATATGCTTCTTAGCTTCCTGTTAAATGGATAAAATATTTGTCACTTCTTTTTTTATCTCTAAAATGTATAAACATATGTACAGACATCTTTAAATTGCTCTATTGGCTTTAATTTCTCAAGCACAGTTTATCTGTAAACTCTTTTACATGGAGTTGTACTTCCATTTATTTCTTTGTTTGCTTATTTAGGAATTTTTATCCTACAGCTCATCTTCCCTGAACGTTATATTTTTCTTCTATTTTACCTCATGAATGGCTTGAGCTGTGGAAACAACCGTAGGAGACAGTGTTACAAACTACTTTTTATGTTTGTTTCCAGGCTCAGGATTTTTACATTGAGTCGAGATTGCACACCTGAGCCCAGCTAACTCTGCTGCATAGTGTTTTTCATGCTTTAGGTTTCTTGCAGAAAGTAAATGTTGGGTTTTTTGTCCAAGTCTTTATTCCATCTGGTTCCTTTTTGGGTCTCAATGCATCAACTCTGGTTCAAATGCAAGTCTCAAGACAGTCAAATTACTACCCACCTCCCCATCTTTCTATTATTCTCTCTTACTGCTTTCAGATCCTTACCTTCATTTCACTTAATCAATTTATCAACACCTTCTTTGTTTTTATTTGTGTCATTTGGAATTTGTCTTTTGCAACTAGACTGAAAGTCTTATAAAGGGAGGATCCACACCTTTTTCCTTCATTGCTGTCTAAATCCTGACAGGTAAAGGTATTATATTGCCTCAATAAAACAAGGGCCTAGAGCTTGAATTATCTTGGAAAGTAAAATGCAAATAGTGGTTATCTCTTGAAGTAAATATATAATTTTAATTTTCTTCTTTACATTTACAGTGTCTAAATTTTCCCCAATGACAAAAAAAGAACAAAACAAAACAGAAAATTAATAAACTGGTCTATGATTATGCAGCTTATAAACATTATTAATTTTGGCATAATTTAACAAAACCAATGACAAATCTGTAGACCCGCTGATAAAGACATACCTAAGACTTGGAAGAAACAGGTTTAATGGACTCACAGTTCCACATGGCTGGGGAGGCCTCACAATCATGAAGGAAGGTGAAAAGTTCTTTCATGGTGGTGGCAAGAGAGGATGAGAGAGAAGCCAAAGCGGAAACCCCTTATAAAATCATCAGATCTCATGACACTTATTCACTACCACAATGGTATGGGGGAAACCGCCCGCAAGAATCAATTATGTCTCACCAGGTCCCTCCCCCAACATGTGGGAATTATGGGAATTACAATTCAAGGTAAGACTTAGGTGCGGACACAGAGCCAAACCATATCATTCCGCCCTTGGTCCTTTGCCAAATCTCATGTCCTCACATTTCAAAAACAATAATGCCTTCCCAACAGTCCTCCAAAGTCTTAACTCATTTCAGCATTAACTCAAAAATCCACAGACCAAAGTCTTATCTGAGACAGGCAAGCCCCTTCTGCCTACAGGCCTGTAAAATTAAAAAGCAAGTTAGTTACTTCCTCAAGACAATGGAGGCACAAGTATTGGGTAAATACAACTATTCCAAATGGGAGAAATTGGCTAAAATAAAGGAGCTAAAGGCCCCATGCAAGTCCAAAATCCAGCAGGGTAGTCAAATCTTAAAGCTCCAAAATGATCTCCTTTGACTCCATGTCTCACATCCAGGTCATACTGATGCAAGAGGTAGGTTCCCACAGCCTTGGGCAGCTTCACCCCTGTTGCTTTGCAGGGTATAGCCCGGCTCCTGGCTGCATTTACAGGCTGGTGTTGAGTGTCTATTGATTTTTCAGGTGCACGGTGCAAGTTGTCAGTGGATCTACCTTTCTGGGGTGTGCAGGACAGTGCTCGTCTTCTCACTGCCGCACTAGGTGGTTCCCCAGTGGGCCCTCTCTGTGGGGGCTCCAACCCCACATTTGCCTTCTGCACTGGCCTAGCAGATGTTCTCCGTGAGGGCCCTGCCCCTGCAGCAAACTTCTGCCTGGGCGTCCAGGTATTTCCAGATATCCTCTGAAATCTAGGCAGAAGTTCCCAAACCTCAATTCTTGACTTCCGTGCACCCATAGGTTCAACACCACGTGTAAGCTGCCAAGGCTTGGGGCTTGCACCCTTTGAAGCAACAACCCAAGCTGTACCTTGGCCCCTTTTAGCCATGATGGGAGTGGCTGAGACACAGGGCACCAAGTCCCTAGGTTGTACATAGTGGGCAGGCCCAGGAATCCATGTTTTCCTCCTAGGCCTCTGGGCCTGTGATGGGAGAGGCAACTGCAAAAGTCTGTGACATGTCCTGGAGTCATTTTCCCCATGATCTTGGAAATTAACATTTGGTTCCTTGTTACTTATGCAAATTTCTGCAGCCAGCTTGAATTTCTGCTCAGAAAATGAGTTTTTCTTTTCTATCACATTGTCAGGCAGCAAATTTTCTGAACTTTAATGCTGATTTCCTTTTAAAATGGAATGCTTTTAACAGCATCCAAGTCACCTCTTGAATGTTTTGCTGCTTAGAAATTTCTTCTGCCAGACACCCTAAACCATCTCCCTCAAGTTCAGAGTTTCACAAATTGTTAGGGAAGGGCCAAAATGCTTCCAGTCTCTTTGCTAAAACATAGCAAGGGTCACTTTTACTCCAGTTGCCACCAAGTTCCTCATCACCATCTTTGAGACCACCTCAGCCTGGATTTTACTGCACATACTGTTATCATCATTGTGGTCAAAGCCATTTAACAAGTCTCTAGAAGTTCCAAACTTTGCCACATCTTCCTTTCTTTTGAGTCCTCCAAATCTCTAGGAAGTTTCTATCTTTCCCACATTTTCCTATCTTAAGTCCTCCAACCTGTTCCAATCTCTGCCTGTTACCTGGTTCCAAAGTCGCTTCCACAGTTTTGGGTATCCTGATAGCAGCACCCCACTACCTAGGTAAGAATTTACTGTGTAAGTCCATTTTTATACTGCTATGAAGAAATACCCAAGACTGGGTGATTTATTAAAAAAAAAAGTTTAATTGATTCACAGTTCCATATGGCTGGGGAGGCCTCAAGAAATTTATAATCATGGCAGAAAGCAAAGGAGAAACAGGCATCTTTTTCACAGGGTGGCAGGATGAAGGGAGTGCAAGCAGGGGAAATACCAGATACTTATAAAATGATCCGATCTTGTGAGAACTCATTTACTATCATGAGAACAGCATGAAGGAAACTGCCCTCATGATTCAACTGTCTCCACCCGGTCCCACCCTTAACACATGGGGATTATGGGAATTTAATTCAAGGTGAGATTTGGGTGGGGACACAGAGCCAAACCATATCAACCCAAATAAATACAATTCAAAAATGTCTCACTGGCATATGATTGTGAAACTGCCATAAGTCACAGACAAAGGGATAATTCTAAAAACAGCAAAATAAAAGCATGTAGTCACATATAAACAGATCTCCATCAGATTAAGAATGGATTTCTCAGCCAAAACTTTACTGGCCCAGAGATAATGACATGAGATGTTAAGTGCTGAAAGAAAACAACTGTTATCCAGGAAAACTATATCCAGATCATTTTTTTAAAAAGCTAAATAAATTATTTGCCAAACAAGCAAAAACTGAGGAAATTCATAACCATTAGACTGGCACTACAAGAAATGCTTAATAAAGTCCTAACCTGGAAGAAAAAGGGCAAAATCTACTATCTTGAAAACATATTAAAGTATAAAACTCACTCTTAAAGCATACACACAAATGAGTAATAAAAAGTCTCAAATTTTACTGCTGCAGAAAGCCACCATACCACAACACTAAATAATAATAGGTTTTAAAAAAGAACAAAGAATACTCAGAACATCCAGATAAAAATTGCGCTACGTCAGAAAGAAAACCTCATCTATCAATAGTAACTTTGAATGAAAATAAATTTGCCACTTCAATTATACAAATGGACTGAATGGATTCAAAACACAAGACCTAACTGTATGCTGCTGAAAAGAAACACACGTCACCACTAAAGACACATATAGACTGAAAGTAGAGAGATGGAAAAAAATATTCCAAGTAAAGAGAAACCAAAAGCAAGCAGGTATTTCTATTCTTATATAAGATAAAACAAATTTTAAATCAAAAACAAGAAAAAAAGAACATCATTATATACCATGGAACACTATGAAGCCATAAAAAGAGTAAGACCATGGCCTCTGTAGAAACATGGGTGGAGCTGGAGGCCATAATGGTTGAAAAACGAATTCAGGAACAGAAAGCCCAATACCCCACATTCTCACTTATAAGTAGATGCAATTCATTGAGTACACATGGGCTCAAATAAGGGTATAATAGACACTGGGGTCTATTTGAAGATGCAGGGTGGGAGGAGGGTTAGGACCACACTAATTACCTGGGTGGCAAAATTATTTGTACACCAAACCCCCATGAGACACAGCTTACCTATGTAACAATTCTGCACATATATCTCTGGAACCTAAAATAAAAGAAAGAAAATAAATAAATTTAGCAAAAAGATGTAACAATTCTAAATATATATATATAAATATATATATGTAAATATATGTCTATATAAATTTATATATATATCTAAATATATATAAATACATATGTAAATATATACATGAATTTATATATATCTAAATATATATATCTACCCAACACTGGAACACACAGATGTAGAAATCCAATATTAATAGATCTAAATAAAGAGATAAGACTCAATTACAATAATAGTGGATAAATTTAACACATGACTCTCAGCACTAGACAGATCATCTAGACAGAAAATTAACAAAGAAACATTGAGTTTAAACTACACTTTAGACCAAATTGACTTCACAGATATTTACAGAACATTATATCCAACAGCTACAGAATACACATTCATTCTATGAGCACATGAAACATTCTCCAGAACAGACCATATTTTAGGTCACAAAACAAGTCTCAATCAATTTTTTGAAGTTGAAATTATATTAAATATCTTCACAGAACTTCAGAAATTATGCAAATATCTAAGAGTTAAACAACATGCACCTGAATAACTACTGGGTCAATGAAGAAATTGAGATTAAAATCAAAAATATGTTTGATATAAATGATAGTGAAAACACAATATAACTAAACCTATGGGATACAGCAAAAAGCAGTGCTAAGAGGGAAGTTTATAGCCATAAGTGCCTACGTAAAAAGTAATAAAAATTCAAATTAACAATTTAAAGATGCATTTCAAGGAAGTTTAAAAGTAAGAACATATCAATCTAAAAATCATCAGAAGGAAAGAAATAATAAAGATCAGAGGAGAGGTAAACAAAATAGAGACTAAAAAGGCAATACAAAAAATCAACAAAATGAAAAGCTGTTTTTAAAAAAAAAAATCCATAAAACTAATAAAACATTAGCTAGAGTAACCAAGAAAAAAGATGCAAGTAAACAAAATTAGAATTGTTCTAACTTATTCTATGAGTCCAGCATTCTCTGATATCAAAACAAGACAATAATACCACACACACACACACACACACAATAAAAAATAGAAAATAAATTAAAAAAACACTACAGGTCAATATCCCTGAAGAATATAGATGCAAAAATTCACAACAATATACTAGAAAACCAAATCCAGCCGTACGTCAAAAAGATAACACACCATGATCGAATGGGATATATTTCAGGGAGGCAAGGATAATTTAACATACACAAATAAATAAAAGTGATGCATCACATCAACAGAATATAGGACACAAGCCATATGATCATCTTAATAGGAGCAGAAAATGCATTTAATAAAATTCAACATTTCTTCATGATAAGAACTCTCCACAGGGAGCAAGATGGTGGAACAGAAGGCTCCATTGATCATCTTCCCTGCAAGGACACCAATTTAATTAATATCTACACAAGAAAAGCACCTGTATAAGAGTTAAAAATCAGGTGAGCACTCACAGTAATTTATTTTAATTGTATACCACTGAAAGAGGCACTGAAGAGGTAGGACAGTGTTGAATCACTGGTGCCACCTCTCCTCCAATCCCTATAGTGGTGGCATGGTGTGGAGAGTGTCTCTGCATGCTGGCTGAGGGAAAGCACTGCAATTGTGAGACACTGAACTCTGTGCTGTCTGTTATAACAGAAAGCAAATTCGCAACAAACTCAGCTAACAACCTTGGAGAGAGCATTGAAACCAGCCCAAATCAGAAAAGAATGACTGATCCCAGTGGTCAGAAACTGAGTTCCTGCATGCCTTGTCACCACAGGATAAAGTACTCTGGGGCCCTACTAAACTTGAAAAGCAGTCTAGGCAGCAAGGACTGCAATTTTGATGTAAGACCTATTGTGGAAACGGGCCCAGAGACAGTAGGCCAGGTGGGCATGCCACCTACAGAGATACCAGCTTGGGTGGCTAAAGGAGTGCTGGCATCACCCTTCCCCCAAACCCAGGTTGCACAGCTCATGGCTATAATAGAGACAGCTTCCTTCCACTTTAGGAAAGAAGAGGAAAGAGTGGGGAAGATTTTGTTTTGTATCTTGGATACCAGCTCAGCCACAGCAGGACAGGGTACTGCTCAGTGTGCCAAAGTCTGCTTTTAAGGCCCTAGCTCCTGGATGACGTTTCTAGGCAGCCTCTGGGCCAGAAGGGAACCTGCTGCCTTGAAGAGAAGAACCCAGTTTTAGCAGGATTTGTCACCTGCTAACTGAAGGGCCTTTGGGACCTGAATAACCAGATGTGATACAAATGTATTATGTAAAGGGCCATGGGTGAGGCACTGAGACCTGCTGGCTTCAGAAGAGACTCAGCACATGCACAGCTGTGGTGAATATGGGGTGAGACACCTTCTGATTGAGTTCAGCAAAGCAGAGCACCAAGCGGGCACCTGTGATCTCCAATTCCAGAACTTGGGTCTTGGATAGCATTTCTGAACCTGTTGTGGGACAGAGGGGAGCTCACTGCCCTGAAGGATGAGTTCCATGTGAGGCAGCATCCACCACAAGTTGACTCAAGAGCCCTTGAGCCTTAACAGGACATTGGTAGTAGTCTGGCAGTACTATCCATAAACCTGTGCTGGTGTTGGCCATGGGGAGAGACTCCACTGCCTTTGGAAAGTGGAGGAAAGAGTGGGAAGAATTGCATCTTGTGGTTTGAGTGCTAGCTCAGCTGCAGTACAAGAGAACACCGGGTAGACTTCTAAGGTTTTAAACTTTAGTCCCTGGCTCCTGGATAGCACTTCTGGACCCTACCAAAGACTGGGGTAGCTTACCACTCTGACGGGAATGACATAAGCCTGGCTGGCTTTGCCACCTGCTCATTGTAGAGCTCAAAGGTCTTGAGCAAACATAGGTGGTAACCAGGGAGTGGTTACAGTAGGCATTGGGTGAGATATCGAGTGCTGTGCTGGCTTTAGGTCTGACCCAGCATAGTTGTAGGAAGAGAAAAAATTGGCCATGCTAACATCATTTTAAAATATGCCTCCATCTATAAAAGGCAGGGGCACCTAAAGTGTAAAGGTAAACACCTTGTGTAAGATTTGGCTGAAAGCCTAGAAATTAACTCAAATCCTGGAACACATTCCTGGAAACTGCTCCCGGAACGATTGTTCAAGTCCCCTGAGCATGTCCTGCAACACTGCTCCCAAAACACCACTCCCGGAGCAATTGTTTAAATGTTGCTTGCTCAGGAAGGGCCCTCCCAAGGAAGCAACAGAGGGTGCCCAAGGTAGCAACTGGACTAATAAAAGGAGCTTACACGAAGGAGGAGCTGTTGTCCTATGCTGGGGCATGATCCAAGTCCGACTGCTGGATCCTGGGCGTCTGCCTTCTGACTCCGGTGATGACCTTCCTGTGGTCTGGTAAGCTTTGGTTACATTTTGTCTTCTCTTCTTGTAAGGCTGTTTTTGCTGTGACATTTGCTTAAAACTTCGACTCCAGGCTCCCGAGCATCTTCCTTTCGACTCTGGTGATGACTCTTCCTGCGGTCTGATGAGAATCGGTTACATTTTGTCTTCTCTTGTTACAAGGTTGTTTTTGTTGTGATATTTGCTTATAGTAATAAAGTTTTAGTTTTCTTCTCCCTCCCACTTGAGTGTTTGAGTCGTCCTTCCTACACCATCCTGAAACAGTAGTCATAGTGGTGGTGGCTACAAGGGCGCTTTAATCACTCTACCCCCAGCTTCAGGTGGCCCAGAACAGAGAGAAATTTCATTTGTTTGAGAGACAGTAAGGGAATAGAAACAACAACAATAAAAAAGTCTGTGCTTAGTAATCCAGCGAATTCTCCTGGATCTTGTTCAGAATCATGAAAGTGGTAGCTATATAAGTCTGCAAGAACCACAGTGTTACTGGGTTTGGGGTGCTCCCTAAAGCAGACACATCTTAGATCACAACAACCAAGTCCTTTTGAATATGTGGAAAGCCTTTCCAAGAAGCATGGGTACAAAGAAGTACAGTCAGTGATGACTGTGATACATGCCAAACTCTTTAATGCCCTGACATAGGTGACCATGTACAAGTATCAAGACATTCCAGAAGAAAATAACCTCACCCAATGAACTAACTAAGGCACCAGGGACCCACACTGGGGAAAAAGAAATATGTGACGTTTCAGAGCATTCAAAACATCTGTTTTGAGATAACTCAAAAAATAATATAACACAGAGAATGAACACAGAATTCTATTAGATACATTTTTCAAAGAGATTGAAATAATTAAAAAAATGATCAAGCAGGTATTATGGATCAGAAAAACAAAATTGGCACAGTGAAGAATGCATCCAAGTCTTTTAATAGCAGAGTTGATCAAGCAGAAGAAAGAATTAGTGAGCCTGAAGACAGGCTATTTGAAAAGATACAGAGGAGATAAAAAAAAAGAATAAAAAACAATGAAGCATGCTTACAGGATTGAGAAAATAGCCTCAAAAGGGCAAATGTAAGTTTTTGGCCTTAAAGAGTAGGTAGAGAAAAAGACAGGGGAAGAAAGTACATTAAGAAAGAAACAAAAAGAAAGAAAGAAAAAGAGAAAGAGAAAGAAAGAAAAGAAAGAAAGAAAGGAAAGAAAGAAAGAAAGAGAGAGAGAGAGAGAGGGAGGGAGGGAGGGAGGGAGGAAGGAAGGAAGGAAGGAAGGGCGGAAGGAAGGAAGGAAGGAAACTTCTCAAACCTAAACAAAGATATCAATATTCAAGTAAAAGAAAGCTATAGAGTATCAAGTGGATTTAAACCAAAAAAGATTACCTCAAGTCATTTAATAATCAAACTACCAAAGATAAAGGAGAAAGAAAAGATTCTAAAAGCAGCAAGAAAAAAGAAATTAACATTCAATGGAGCTCCAATATGTCTAGCAGCAGATTTTTCAGTGGAAAACTCACAGGCCAGGAGAGATTGATATGACATATTTAAAATATTGAAGGAGTAAAACTTTTACCCTAGATTAGTTTATCTTCAGAAAAAAATCCTTCAAATATGAAAGACAAATATAGACTTTCTCAGACAAACAAAAGCTGAGAGATTTCATCAACACCAGACCTGTCCTATAAGAAATGTTAAAGGGAGAAATTCAATTAAAAAATAGGATGTTAATGAGTAGTCATAAGTAATCATCTGAAAGTACACAACTCACTGGTAAGTACACAGAAAAACACAGGATATAATAACACCGTAACTATGGTGTCTAGACTACTCTTATCCTAAGTGGAAAGACTAAACTATTCACCAATCTAAAATAATAACTACAACAACTTTTCAGGATATAGACAGTACAATCAGATATAAATAGAAACACCAAAAAGTTAAAATTGCAAGCCTCATGGTAACCTCTAACAAAAAAAAAACATGCAACAGATACAAAAAAATAAAACAGAAAGAAATTAATTATGTCACCAGAGAAAATCACTTTTATTAACGAAGACAGGAAGGAAAGAAAGAAGGAAGGAAGAGAAGATCACAAAACAACAAGAAAAAGAAATAAGAAAATGGCAGGAGTAAGTACTTACTTATCAATGATAACATTGAATGTAAATTACTAAACTTTCCAATCAAAAGAAACAGAGTGGCTGAATGGATTAAATAACAAGACCCTTTAATCTGTGTCCTACAAGAAATGCATTGTGCCTATAAAGACACATGTAGACAGAAAATGAAGAGATGGAAAAAGATATTCAATGTCAATGGAAACAAAAAAAGAGCAGGAGTCACTATACACCTGTCAGAAAAAAATATATTTCAAGATGAAAACCATAAGAAAAGAAAAAGAAGGACACTATATATATAAAGGGGTGCAATTTAGCAAGCGTATACAATTCTAAATATATATATATGTTTAGATTCTAAATATATATATATCATATATATATATCTATGATATAGGTATCACCAGAGCATTCAGATACATAAAGCATATATTATTAGAGCTAAAGAGAGAGATAGGCTCCATTACAACAATAGCTGGAGATTTCAACACTCCACTTTCAACACTGGACAGACCTTGAAAATCAACAAAGAAACATAGGACTTAATCTGCACTATAGAACAAATAAACCTAATAGATATTTATGAATCATTTTATCCTATTGTGGTAGAATACACATTCTTTTCCTCTGTTCAAGGATCATTCTCAAGGATAGACCATATGTTAGATCACAAAGAAGTCTTAACACATTCAAAAAAATTGAAATAATATCAGTATTTTCTCTACCCACAAAGGAGTAAAACTAGAAATCAATAACTAGAAATTTTGAAATCTATACAAATACATGTAAATTAAACAATATGCTCCTGAATGATCAGTGAACAAATGAAAAGGGAAATTTAAGAAATTCCTGAGACAAATGAAAATGAAAACACAACATTCTAAAACCTATGGGATACAATCAAAACAGTATTAAGAGGGAAGTTTATAGCTACAAGTGCCTACATCAAAAAAGTGGAAAAACTTCAAATAAACAACTTAACCATAAAAGAATGAAAAAACAAGAGCAAACCAAACCTAACATTAGGAGAAGAAATACAAAGATCAGAGCAGAAATGAATTTGAAATGATAAACCGGTACAAAAGGTCAAAGAATGAAAAGTTGTTTTATTGAAAAATTAAACAAAATTGACAAACTTTTAGTGACATTAACTAAGACATCAAAATGAATAAAATCAGATATGAAAAAGGAGAAATTACAGTTGATACTGCATAAATTCAAAGGATCATTACTGGCGACTATGAGCATCTATACACCAATAACTTGGAAAATCTAGAAAAAGCAGACAAATTCTTAGACTTATATAACTTACCAAGGCTGAACCGTGAAAAAATCCAAAACCTAAACTGATCAATACCAAGTGACAAGATCAAAACCATAATAAAAAAATCTCCCTTATAAGAAACTCTCAAGAACTGATGATTTTACTGCTGAATTCTACCAAGCATTTAATAAGAACTAATAGCATCCCTACTCAATATATTCCAAAAAATAGAGAAGGGAATACTTCCAAACTCATTGTATGAGCCCAATATTACCTTGATACTGAAAGCAGACAAAGACACATCGAAAAAAGAAAACTACAGGCTAATATAACTGTTGAATATTGATGCAAAATCGTGAACCAAAATACAAGCAAACCAAATTCAACTATACATTAAAAAGATCATTCATCAGAACCAAGTGGATTTGTCCCCAGAATTCAAGGATGGTTCAATATATGCAAATCAATCAACATGACACATTGCAACAACAGAATAAAGACAAAATCAATATGATCACTTAAATTGATGCTGAAAAAGCATTTGATAAAATTCAACATCACTTCATGATAAAAACACTAAAAAACGGTATGGAAAGAACATATCTCAACATAATAAAAGCCATATATGACAGACACACAACTAGCACTATACTAAATGAGGAAAAACAGAAAGCCTTTCCTCTAAGATCTGGGACATAACAAGGGTTCCCCCTTTCACCACTGTTATTCAACATATTTCTGGATGTCTTAGAGTAATCAGATAAGAGAAAAATATAAAGGGTATCCAAATGGGAAAAAAAGAAGTCTAATTATCATTGTTTGCAGATGATATGATCTCATATTTGGATAAGCCTAAAGACCCACAAAAAATATTCAAACTGATACACAAATTCTGTAAAATTGCAGGATAAAAATTCAACATAGAAATATTAGTAGCATTTCTATATGTCAACAGTGAAAAATTTGAATAAGAAATCATAAAAGTAATCCCATTTACAATAGCCACACATAGAATTAAATGCCTAGGAATTAACTTAATCAAAGAAATGAAAGATTACTATAATAAAAAGTATAAAATGCTGACCAATGAAATTGAAGAGGATACAAAAAATGGAAAGATATTCCATGTTCATCAATTAGAAGAATCAATACCAAAATGTCTATACTACTCAAATCAATCTACAGATTCAATGCAATTCCTATCAAAATACCAATGACATTTTTCACAGAAATAGAAAAAACTATCCTAAAATGTATGTGGAACCATGAAAGACCCAGAATAACCAAAGTTATTGTAAGAAAAAAGAAGCAAACTGGAGGAGTCACATTACCTGACTTCCAATTATACTGCAGAGCTGTAGTAACCAAAATGGTATGATACTGGCATAACAACTTACGCACAGACAACTATAACAGAATAGAGAATGCAGAAACACATCCACACAGCTACAGCAAACTTACTTTCAACTCAATGGGCCAAAAACATACACTGATTAAAAAAAATAGTTTTTTCAGTCAATGGTTCTGGTAAAACTGAATATTCATATGGTGAAGAATGAACTAGACCTCTATCTATCAACATATACAATAATCAAATCAAAATGAATTAAAGACTTATATCTAAGACCTAAGACTGTGAAACAACTACAATAAAACTTTGGGGAAAATCTCCAGGATATTGATCTGGGTGAAAATTTCCTGAGTAGTATCCCACAAGCACAAGTGTCCAAAGCAAAAGTAGCCAAATGGGATCATATCAAGTTGAAAAGTTTCTGCACAGCAAAGGAAAGAATTAACAAAATGAAGAGACAGCCCACAGCATGAAAGAAAATATTTGCAAACTACCCATCTGACAAGGGATTAATTATAAGAATATATAAGGAGCGCAAACAATTGTACAGGAAAAAATCTAACAATTCAATTAAACAATAGACAGAATATATGAATAGACATTTCTCAACAGAAAATATACAGATGGCAAAGAGGCATATGAAAACATGCTATGCATGTAACAAAATAATACATGAACCCTCATTAAAATGTACAAATATTATGCAGCAGTTAAAATTGCTTTTAAATATATGCAGTATATATATTTGTATTTAAAATTCACTCCCAGCAGTTAGATATGTAAAATTAATTCTCATACTACAAATTCTCAAAAACGCTAGATCTTGCAAACTGCATCAAAACTCCAATTTACCTACTCATTCTGAGTGGTAAGAAAGGCATTATCTTTATATGTTAGTGAAAATATTACACATATACCATTAAATGATGTCCCATGAAACCCCAGTGTTCACAGTTTTGGGTACTTGATGCTATTATTGGCTTCAGTTTAGTAAGAATCCTGAAGGGACATAAGGGCATATTACTGAAAATGAATCACATTTGCAATAAATAAATAGAACTTACTTAACTGAATCTGTAAAGAGATTCTCAAAAATCAACGCTGGATAGAAAGCATGGCTTTTTAAAGGAACTATGCATGTATATATGATGACTCTTTGTGCTCTCAAAGCCATGAAATTTGCTGTTATTATTCATCTAGTCTACTTTCTGAGAGCTATGCCAAGTTCCAGTGTAATTTCCGTTGCCTTTCTGCAAAATTTACCATTTCTAGTCAGGCCAAATTTAAATTTACTATAATCAAGATTCTATTCTTTTTACTCTTTCACGTGACCACTTTTTAAGCTTGCTCGGCTCACCATTCTTGCTGTAATAAAGATGTAGGACTCCAGTCTTCATTTTGAAAGCTAATCCCAAATGCTCCCTTTGATTTGCAAAATCACTTTCGAACTGCTTTTCTGCAATTAGGGAATTTTTTACTGGATTCATTTGCCAAGAGCTCTTATTTCATACTGCTCAGATATTGGAAAAAAAGATTTATCCTCCTTTTTAACTATTCTTAACATAGTTATATTATCTGATTTATTACCAAGTTTGGAGTTTCTACTCAGAATAAATTATTACTCTAGTTACCTTGTAGGGTACTTCCGGTTAGGTTTAAGTGCTAAGTCACTTATAAATTCTTTACTTCTCCCTCAGTTCGAATGTGCTTGGGAAAGGCAAGCAAAATCTTACCTACATGAGTAAATGGAGGTAAGATCTCCTAACACATCATTTAATAGTCCTAGTCTAAGAATTTTACTAACATAGAAAGGTAGCACCTTTTAGTAGGTAAAGCGGACTCTTGATGTGGCTAAAAAGACAGCATTTTTGTGAATTCCAATTAATTTTACATTACAACCTTCCTAGTGTATTTTAAACATATCTTGAAATTGTTTATTTTCAGATAATTATAAACTGAAGCCGATAGTACTGTCAAGAGTGAAAACTGTGAATATTGGGACTTCATGGACTGGACAATAGAAAACACCACACAGTCATGCAAATCATGTCATGAAAATATTTGATGACATGGGAAAATGAACAGAATTTATTATATGCAAAAGTCAGGTTACTAAACAATACATATTCACAGTCTAATTTCAAACATCATTTCAATTTTTTAAAAACTCTACTGTGAGTGCCAGACCGGCTACATGATTTGTGAAGCAGAGTGCAAAATGAAAATGTGAGGCCTCCTGCTCAAAACTTATTAAGAATATCAAGAAGGTAACAGCGGTACATTAAACCAAGTGTCCTTCTAAACATGGGGCTCTGTGCATCTACAGAGCTTGTGAACCCATGCTGCTTTATATATATATATATATATATATATATATATATATATATACACACACACATTACATCGACTATAAATATATACACCCAAATGCCTACATTTTATGACATATCTCTGAGTGGTGAAATTATAGGTGATTTTAACTTTTTTCTTTGTTCTTATCTAAGTTTTATACATCTTTGACAATGAAAACACTATTAAAGTGATTAGGAAAAATAGTAACACTTGTTATCATTAAACGATGATACTTTTAATCAAAGGCAGGGCAACGTTCTGGAAATAAAAGTACCCAGTGTTTTTGTCTGCATAAAATGTGCCAGACAAGTGTTAGGTACTTTATATGTCATCTCCTGCCATTCTTTACCCTGTGGGGTAATATTTTTTTTCCCTTTTATAGGTTCAAAGTTTTAAAGTAACTTGTTGAGTCATAAGAGGAGGATTGAGGCTTAATAATAGAAATCCATGCTTCCCTATCATAATACGAAGCAAAAGTCAGAAAAGCTGACTGAGATTTAAATATCTTTGAGCTTTTATTTTTTTATCTGTAAAGTGGATGCTATATGATGATAACACTTTTGCTTAATGAACAGCACAGCCACGGAAAGCAATGAAAAGATATGCTTTGATAACCACAATAGCCCTATGCTTCTTTGTTCAAGAAGTCATTTAGTTGGCCAGGCGTGGTGGCTCATGCCTGTAATCCCAGCACTTTGGGAGGGTGAGGCGGGCGGATCACGAGGTCAGGAGTTCGAGACAAGCCTGGCCAATATGGTGAAACCCTGTCTCTACCAAAAATACAAAAATTAGCAGGGTGTGGTGACATTTGCCTGTAGTCCCAGCTACTCAGGAGGCTGAGGCAGGAGAATCACTTGAACCCGGGAGGTGGAGGTTGTAGCGAGTCGAGATCTCGCCACTACACTCCAGCCTGGCGACAGAGCGAGACTGTGTCTCAACAACAACAACAACAACAAAAATGTCATTTAGTCTTTTGCTTGTGTTTGTGTAACAAAAACTGAAAGCCATGCCATACCAGCATATGTAACATGTATTCCTGTGGCCTGGGAATTTACACCCAAGAACAGGTTTTATATCCATGATGAGTAACTTGGGCAAAAATTTTAAGTATGTTCCTCCATTGCCCATCTTCTGAAGTCATCCTCATCCAATAAAAGAACAAATGGTGATCTGGGATTTAAAGCCAGGCTGTTTGACCTCAGGTAGAGTCACTCATTCATGACTCTGTATCTTGATTTGAATCAAACAATGCTCTTTATGGCAGATAATCCAAGTATTTCAGTCCAGGAGTGCATCACCAGGGAAAGAGATATATAGCAATGTCCTTAACATTATGATGATTTTATTAATGCTTTGATTAGTAGCAGCTGGAATTTAAAACACAAAAAGTTAATAAAAGAGTAAGCATGAACTTAAAACATGTATACAAAATGCCCTTCTTAAATATGCCACTAAATTTTGGATTTGAGGTTTGAGAGGACTATAAGAAACAATATTTTTTATCACAATTTATGGTTACTAAATCTTCCTCTCAAATGCAATTGCATCAAATATATTTTGGGTATTACAAGACCTTCCAAATACTGTGCAGAAACTTACTCTGATTGAAACATCAGTCCTCTTCCAACTCAGCAAGTTAAACATTAATGAGGAGCATGTTCAATTGAACTTTAAATATTTGCTTATGTCATACTCTGACTGGTTGGTAAGAATACAGCTGGTAGAGCCCAACCAAGGACCGAATGGACCAAAAGTAGCTAGCAAAAACCTCTTCCCCTCGCTCCTTCCCTCTTTCTCCCTTCTCTTTCTTCTCATACCTCCCCTTTTCTCTCTCTCCCCACTGTCCTTTTTCTTTTTCATTTCCTTTCCCTTCTTCCTTCTCTACATCCCTCACTGTTTCCCTTACTCTCTCTGTTTCTCTTCTTTCCAATCTTTTATTCCATCTATATCCCTCCTTCTTCTGCTCCCTTTCCCTCTCTTCCCCCTCCCACCCTGCCTCTTTCAACACCCCTCCTCCTTTTACTCTCTCCCTCCTTGATCCCTGTGCCATCTTCTCTTTATTCCTACTTCTCCCTGCCTCTGCCTCTCCTTCTCTTGCTCTCTTTCCCACACCCTGCCCACCCTGCTTCCTTCCTCTCTCTCCATCTCATTTCCTCTAGATGTCTACTCTAGGCTTTGATAACTGGCCTAGACTTCAGCTCTTCTCCAAGACACCCCAGATATCTTTTTCATCTACCCATCGTCTTTTTTTTTAATTTATTATTTGGCATATGCTATTTTTCTTTCTTGTCCCATTCAATTTCATACTGTATGTCTTTTTCCTTATCCCTCTAGGAGGAAATACATCCACCTGCTCAGTTCTTTTGGTTTCAGAATTTCTCTACCTTTTCTGAACAGCTTCCATTATCTCCTATTTGTTACTAAACAAAACAGGAAATAGCTAAACAAAAATTAATTTGCTATCACTACATCATCTTAGAAAGAAAGCTAGAACTAAAAAAAGGACTTTTCTAAAATGTGTTTTCTTCATGGCCTTTGTAATTTAAAAGACATGTAAAATTTGATAATTATGGATAATAAACAAAGTTATCAGAACTTAAAAATAAAAGGGGGTTAAACAGTTACGAAATAGTTAATGCATGAGCCACAACTCTGTACCATTACCACTTGGCAGCCATTATCATTTGCCAGCTTAACAAAAGTCTCCAGGAAACTGAAAACCAGAAGTTGGAAATTATAATAAGGGTCACAGCTTTTCTGGAAGGATGAGGGCAAAGAGGTGTATTTGTATTTAAACAGACAAAATTCTAGGTAAATGTGGACGATTTTATGTCCTAATAGAGTGGAGAAATAACTAAGAGAATTGGGGTATTGTGTTTTCTCAGGAGTCAAGTAAAATTTTAGATGAGAAAAGAGGGAAAGCAAACAATAAAATTTATCCTAATAATAGAAATCAGTATTCAGCTTCTGAATAGAATATCCACGTGACGACTGAAAAGACGTAATCCAAGCTTAACATTTGAACCCTAAGCATAACCAGGAACATGAACTAAAAACAAAACCAGCAAGCAAACGAACAAAAACCAGGAGAGAATTGATTCTCAGGTTTTAACTAACTTGGAGTCAAGATCTAATTATTTTAGCAGCAGAGAACACATACACAAAAAAAGTTCCTAGCCATAGTGTAAAATTAGTGTAGATACTTAAGAATGACAATTAACAATTGTCCTGCCGCAAATATAGGCAAGTGGGAGATTACACTGGAAAGACAAGTAGTGAAGGGACATAAAAATGACAGCACTGAGCGCTCAGCCAGTGCTCATAGATGATGTTTAGTTATGGGCAAGTAAGAATTTGAATTATGCTTTATTTTCCATTTTTTTCTAATTTACATAACTTTTTATTTATCCCAGCAAGAGTGATAGATGTCTATAACTTTTCCAGTGCACCCTTCTTTTTATGAACAGTTTTACTTATAAAATATTGTGAGCATGAGAGTATACATATAAGACTGATACATGTGGAATTTATTTGCTGTTGCATTGAGACACCATAGTGCTCGCTCATACCAAGGGGATTTTTAAAAATTTAAGTTTTGTGGATACATAGTAGGTGTATATAAGGTGTATATATGTATGGGTACATGAGAAGTTTTGATACAGGCTTGCAACATGTAATAGTCACATCATGGAAAATGGGGTATCCATCCCCTCAAGCATGTATCCTTTGTGTTACAATCCAATTATACAATCCAATTATTTTAAATATATAGTTAAGTTATTATTGACTATAGCCACTCTTGTCCCAGCAAATACTAGGTCTTACTCATTTATTCTAACTAATTTTTGGTACACATTAACCATCCCCACATACTCCCCATTCCTCCACTACCCTTTCCAGCCTCTAATAAGCCTCCTCCTACTTTCTATATCCATGAGTTCAACTGTTTTGACTTTTAGATCCTAAAGTGAGAACATGAACTGTTTGTCTTTCTATGCTTGGCTTATTTCACTTGATGTAATGACCTCCAGTTCCATCCATGTTGTTGCATATGACAGGACCTCATTCTTTTTTATGGCTGAATAGTAATTCATTGTGTATAGGTACCACATCTCATTTTCTTTATTTATCATACCACATTTTCTTTATTTATCTGTTGATGGACACTTAGGTTGCTTCCAAATTTTGGCTACTTCCAAATTTTGGCTACTCCCCCCCACCCTTCCTTCCTTCCTTCCTTCCTTCCCTCCCTCCCTCTCTCTGGGACTTCTAGTACTATGTTGAATACCAGTGGAGAAAGTAGGCATGCTTGTATTATTCCAGACCTTAGAGGAAAGGCTTTCAGTTTTTTGTCATTTAGTATAGTGCTAGGTGCAATCTATTGTATATGGCTTTTATGTTGAGGTATGTTTCTTCTCAGTTTTCTGAGGGTTTTTTAATCATGAAAGCACACTGAATTTTATAAAATGTTTTTCATCATTAATTGAAATAGTCATGTTTTTTGTCCTCCATTTTGTTGATATGATGTATCACATTGATTGATTTGTGTATGTTGAACCGTCCTTGTATCCCAGGAATAAATCCTACTTGGTCACAATAAATTATCTTTTTAATGTATTGTTGAATTCAGTTTGCTATTATTTTGTTGAGGATTTTTGCAATATTTTTCAGAGAGATTGGCCTGAAGTTTTCTTTTTTTGAGGTGTCTTTGTCTTGTTTTGGTAACAAGGTAATACTGGCCTCATAGAATCAGTTTGGAAGTATTCCCATCCCCTCTGTTTTTAGAATACCTTGAGTAAGATTGGTATTATTTCATTAAATGTCAGATACAATTCTGCAGTAAAACCACCAGGTTCTGAGCTTTTCTTTACTGGGAGACTTTTTATTATGGCTTCATTCTTGTTACTTTTTATAGGTTTGTTCAAGTTTTGGATTTCTTCATGGTTAAATCTTGGTAAGTTGTATGTATCTAGAAATACTTTATTAGCATACAATTGCTCATAGTAGCAAGTAGTAATCCTTTGAATTCCTGTAGTATCAGCTGTAATGTCTTCTTTTTCATCTATGATTTTATTTATTTGCGTCTTATTTTTTCTTAGTCTGACTAAAGGTGTGTCAACTTTGTTTAACTTTTCGAAAAACCTGGTTTTTGTTTCGTTGATATTTGATATTGTTTTCTGGTGGTATGATTTAATTTTTTTATTTTTATTTCTTGTGCATCCATTGTGTAAGTTTTGCTTTAAGGTTACCATGTGGCTTGCAAATAGTATCTCATAACCCATTATTTTAACATGATAACAACTTAATGCTGTTTGCACAAAGAAATAAGCAAAAAAACACTAATAAAATTTCTACACCTTGATTTCATTCCCAGGCAGTTTGACTTTTGTTGTTCCTATTTATATCTGACTGTATTGTCCATGTCTTCAAAAGTTGCTGTATTTATCATTTTTGATTGGTTCATTATTTAGTCTTCTGATGTAGGATAAGAATTGTTTACACACCACAGTTACAGTTTCATAATATACTTTGCTTTTCTGTGTACTTACTATTGTCAGTGAGTTTTGCACCTTCAGATGATTATTCATTGCTCACTGACATCCTTTTCTTTCTGTTTGAATGAGTCCCTTTAGCATTTCTTGTAGGACAGATCCGGTGTTGATGAAATCCCTCAGCTTTTAGTTAGGAAAGTTTTTATCTCTCCTTCAGGTTGGAAAGACATTTTCACTGGATATGCTATTCTAGGGTAAAAGTTTTCCTTCAGCATGTTAAATATGTCATGTCACTTTCTCCTGCCTGTAAGGTTTCCACTGAAAAGTCTGCAGTCAGATGTATTAGAGCTCCATTGTATGTCATTTGTTTCTTTTCTCTTGCTGCTTTTAGGACCCTTTATCCATGACATTTTGGAAGTTTAATTAATACATTCCTTGAGGTAGTCTTCTTTGGGTTAACCTGCTTAGTGTTCTATAGCCTTCTTGTACTTGAATATTGATATCTTTCTCTAGGTTTGAGATGTTCTCTGTTACTATCCCTTTGAATAAATGTTCTACCCCCTCTCTTACTCTGCCTCCTTTTTAAGGCCAGTGACTCTTAGATTTGCCTTTTGAGGGTACTTTCTAGATCCTGTAAGTATGCTTCATTGTTTTTTATTCTCTTTGTTTTGTTTTCTCTCCATGTGTGTTTTGAAATAACCTACCTTCAAGCTCACTAATTCTTTCTTCTGCTTGATGAATTCTGCTATTAAAGAGTGCTGATGCATTCCTCAGTATGCCAATTGCATTTTTTAACTCAAGAATTTCTGCTTGATTTGTTTCAATTATTTCAATCTCTGTTCAATTTATCTAATATAATTCTAAATTCCTTCTGTGTTATCTTGAATTTCTTTGAGTTTTATCAAGACAACCATGTTGAATTTTCTGTCTGAAAGTTCACGTATGTCTGTTTCTCCAGGATTAAACCCTGGTGCCTTATTTCATTCGGTGAGGTCATGATTTCCGAGATGATCTTGATGCTTGTGGATATTCATCTGTGTCTGGGCATTGAAGAGTTAGGTATTTATTGTAGTGTTCACAGTATGGGCTTGTTTGTACCTGTTCTACTTGGAAAGACTTTCCAGGTACTTGAAAGGACTTTTATGTCATGATCTAAGCTGTATCTGCTTTAGGAGGCACCCTAATCCCAGAAATGCTGTGGTTTTTATGGACTCCTAGAGGTACTACCTTGATGGTCTTGGGTAAGATCTGAAAGAATACTCTGGATTACCAGGTAGAGACTCTTGCTCTAGTCCCTTACTTTCTCCCAAACACATAGTATCCCCTCTCTTTTCTCAGCTGCCTGGAGCTGAGGGTGGAGTGACACAAGCACCCTTGTGGCCACAACCACTGGGACTAAACTGGGTCAGACCTCAAGCCAGCATGGTATTGATTCTCACCTAAGGTCCACTGTAATCACTCCCTGTCTTACAAGCCTCAAATCTGGCTCCGTGACTCTACAATCAGCAGGTACTAAAGCCAGCCAGGCCTGTGTGCTTCCTTTGATGGCAGTGAGCTCCCTCAAGCCCCAGGTGGGTCCAGATGTGCCATCCTCTGGGCGCCAGGGACTAGAGTAAAAAACCTTAAAAGCCTACCTGGTGTTCTAGTGTACTGCTGCTGTGCTGGCACTAAAGGCACAAAATGCAGCCCTTTCCACTCTTCCTGCCCCTTTCCGGTGTCAGAGAAGCCTCACCCTGTAACCACCAGCACTACAGGCCCACAGGCAGTCCTCCCAGGGTACCTTTTTTCTCCCAGGGTACCAATTTTCCCTTTATGCCCAAGGTCTTTTCAGTCAGCTTGCAGTGAATGCTGCCTGGCCTGGGATGCACCCTTCAGAGCAGTGGGCTGCACTCTGGCCCAGGGCTATTCCAGAAATGCTATTCAAGGGCTAAGGTCTGGAATCGGAGTCCCCAGGAGCTTACTTGGTGTTCATCACTACTGGTTATTCATGACCCAAGGTCTCTTCAGTTAACAGGTGATGTATCCTACCAGGACCGGGCCCTTCCCTTCGAGGCAGTGGGGTCCCTTCTGGCCCAAGAGGGCAGCACTGAATTCAATGCCTCACAATTGCTACAGTCTCTGTCTCCCCAGCATACAGAATTGCTCTCTGCACTGTGCCACTGCTGCAGGTGATGGGGGAGGAGTAGCACCTGTGATTCGACATTATTTTTCCTACCTCTTCAGTGTCCCTGTCAGTGAAATGAAGTTAAAACCAGGTATTGTGTGCTCTCACATGATTTTTGGTTCTTAGGAAAGTGCTTTTATTGTGTGCAGTTGTTAATGTTGTATCCTTGTGTGGGGGGTGTTCGTGAAGCCTTCTATTCTGCCATCTTGATCTGTTTCCCCTGAGGGAATGTTTTAAGAAGCTCAATGACTTCAAGAAGACCAGATCATCCTGTGCCTGCCGTGCTTTCATTTATCTAGTTCATTAATGATACGGGGTGTAATTTTATAAAAATTATCTTAAGAAAGATACATCTCTTTCTAGTCATGATTGGTCACTCAGTAGTTACGTGTGCCCATTTTCTGCCAGGCATGGTCTACAGTGATGTTACATTATCTTCTTTGAATTTGAAGAAGGGAATTTAAATAGTTGTCATAATACCTTAGAAGAAATATGCATGTGAGAGCTAAGTGCAATTGCTAAACTCTAAACTCACAGAGGGAAGCCACTCAGAATTTCATTATTCGTTTATGCAACTTTGGCTACATTGCAGGCATTGTATTTGCTTCCTGGTGTAATATTAGTATGTTACAAGTTTGTGATATTTTCATATGTAATCCTTCAGCAGAATAGCTGCATCCCTTATTGTTTTCATACTGTCAGGTGGGGAAGTCAGCAACTATATATGCCCACTCAATTTCTCAGGCTGCTAAAGGTAAATTTTACAAGATGAGCACGTTTATATTTAATAAGAACACAGTCAGTGAATATTAATTGAGTGCTTTCAACATTCCTACTGGTAACGAAAACCTTGGGTAATTTATAATGGAATCATTTGAAAGAGGGACATTAGATGCTTATAATCTTGTGTAACATTAAGTTGAGTAAACATTTAGATAAAGAAGAGGTAGAGGTGGTTGGCCTCCATTTTCTGACAGAGGATGAAGAAAACTGACAGGGATTCTCTAGAGACATGACAGGTAAAGGAAATGCCAGAAATTTGACTCAGGGAAAATAAGTCTCCAGGATTGAGGCTGATAGATATGGAAAGTATATTATACATGACCTAATTAACTTAATGCATTCTTAATTAGGTTAAGGGAGTGTCTATATTTAGGCTCTTGCCAGAAACTAGTTAGAGAAAAAATGGGAAAATGAGAAAAATTAGTTTATACGTAAAGTTGTGAGGAGTAATAGCCTTAACCACAATTCTTAAGGAAACAAGGATAAAGATAAGAGGATATTAAGTATCTTACTATTATACTGTATATTTAATTATCTCATGTTGAAACTGAGTTTACAATGTACTTTTTACTCATAGGGCTTTATATTATTAATTGACATATTATTGAAGCCATTCATAGGTTTAAATACCATTTTGGTGTTTATATATAGTTTGATTTCTGGTAGAAATCGACAGCCTCCTCTCACTTATGTGAATTCCTTCAGAAAAGAGGTTTTGTGTAAATTATCCAAGTGCCTGGACTACTCTGTCAAAACTATTATAACTTGAGACACTTGCAGACTCCTGGTGGCAGCATTGTCGGGGACCCTTGGGTTAGCAGTCATAGTTAAACTTTCCTAATGAGGGTTTAGGTTGAATATACAGCCTCCCTAAAAGAAAAAGTAGGTTTTGGCTGTGCCCTGCATGCATAAGATTTCAAATTGTATGCACCATTACATTTTTGAGTTATGTGCCTTTTTAATTTTCTAACCAGAGATATGGAAATTGACGATGCAGCCATGCAAATTAGAACTTCATTACTGGAAAAACAGTTTTAAAACCAAACCCATCCTCACAGGTTGTTCTCATCCTCCAACATGTAGGTCAACAGTTTCCAGAGAATTACTCTTATTTCCAATCAGCCTCCTCTCTGATCCTTTGATTCAGCTATATTATTATATCAAATCACTCCTCAGTCACAGAACCTCCCCTTTCCGGTCACTATTCCCTAGGACTTATTTTATATTTTTAGGTAACTGTTTAATAAGGTTTTTCATTTTCCTAACTTTTCTTCAACCAACAGCTATAAAGCTAATATAAAAAATAACCTTTTGACATTTCTTTGTACATTTTCAGTTTTATCTCCCTTAAGCCCTTCTCTTTTCAAAGTTTAATTTTCATATTATGTCTTCCTCTATTATCTTATTGTAAATTAAGTTGTAAAACTGTAATAAAAAGTCAGATTCTAAATAATGTAAATTTTCATGTTTTAATTAAATGCATCTTTAAACCATCTTTTTTCTAAAATTACTTCTTATTATTATATTTCCAATATAGAATATTAACTTCCACCAAACATACACTTAAAATATGAATTTATTGAGACCATGATTGGAAAATTACTTTGTTCATATGTACAAACACTGCCAGAAATTTCATATCCATTCGATGAAATTCACAATATTATACATATGTTGACCACATCTTTTTGGTTTTAGCACTGAAACTACTAACTCCTGGCAACCTCTTCAGTTGCAGAAAGACAAAGACCTAATAGAGTTTTTGAGAGGTTGAAAGGAGATAAAAAGCAGCTAGCACAGCATTTAGCTAACAGTGAAATTTTGGCTGGGCGCGGTGGCTCACGCCTGTAATCCCAGGACTTTGGGAGGCCAAGGCGGGAGGATCACAAGGTCAGGAGATCAAGACCATCCTGGCCAACATGGCGAAACCCCGTCTCTACTAAAATACAAAAATTAGCTGGGCATGGTGGCACGTGCCTGTAGTCCCAGCTACTCAGGAGGCTGAGGCAAGGGAATCGATTGAAACTGGGAGGCAGAGGTTGCAGTGGGCCGAGATTGCACCACTGCACTCCAGCCTGTCTATAGAGCAAGACTCTGTCTCAAACAAACAAAACAACAACAACAACAACAACAACAACAACAAAAATCATACATTTCTGGGGACAAGTTACCCAATCATGCCAAACCTCAAATTTCATATCCGCTCAATGAAATTCACAATATTTTACGTACATTCGCCACATCTTTTTGGTTTTAGCACTGAAACTGCTAACTCCTGGCAACCTCTTCAGTTGCAGGAAGACAAGGACCTAACAGAGTTTTCGAGAGGTTGAAAGGAGATAAAAAAGCAGCTAGCACAGCATTTAGCTAACTGTGAAATTTCATAGCTGGTTACTCCCCTTTTCCACTCTTCTCTCTCTGTCTTCCGGTCTTATGAAGAATGCATTATTTAAGAGAGAGACAGCAGTGTGATACTGTAAAATGACAGACCTGAGCTCTACTACTGACAAGCTGAGTGACTTTGGTCAAGTCATCTCCACTCTGTGCCTCAGTTTCCTCATGGATAAAATGATGATAATTATCACTATCCCTACATGACAGTTGTCACTAGGATCAAATTAAATAGAGTTTATAAAAGCACCCTCTAAGATAAAAAGCATGGTAAACCTGAATCCCATAAGTACAGGCTTTCCAAATACTGTGATGTTGGATGTGACAGTATCTTTATTTCTTGTTCTGCTTTCTGGTAGCTGATGTTGTATCAGCCACATTCACCTTGAAATAGGAACACTTCAAAAAAATACCTTACTTTATGATTCTTAATTGGTATAAACATTCCTCACACAGTTTGAGAGCATCAATACAGATATTCAATGCTCACTTAACCAAATTCTCAGATTACAAACCCTCACCATTGGCCATGTTGTCTATTTGCTTTACAACTTGACAGCTTTTCACTATTTCAGGAAATATGCGAGCATATAATCAGCAGAGTGGCAGTAAATTGGAACTCTGTGACACAGGTGGGGTTTCATCCACTTGCCTCTCTGAGGCTGCACAAGGTCATTCCAGTTTTTTCCTTTTCAGAAAGCATAGCATAATTATTGATGCACTTTCAATGGTCACGGCAAGGGATGCATATAAGCACCAGCAAAAAATACCAAAAATTGTATCTCAGTCATGGTTAACAGGGTGAGACACAGCTATAGAAAAACACAAAAGGGTACCAGCAATAGAAATCTGTTCCCTAATGTCATTAGGGAATGTCAGAAAGCTTTAGTCATAACTTAAGTCAAACAGACATTATATTTACTAAGAGATTTTCAAAGCAGATGAACATTCCAAGATGATTTCATCCTTAATTCCTAACATAGAATCTGATACTAAGAATGCAACATGGTGTAGTGGAGAGAATAGAGGATGTGAAAGACAAAGAGAAGCAACATTTCTACTCCTGGATCTGCTCTAGGAGGTATGTTGTGACCTGGGGCATAGAGGCACTTGCTAACTAGTTGTCATCTAATGAATGTGTTGTACAAAATATCAGAAGTAGACTTCCCTGTGGATAACCAAAAAAGAGAAAAACCTAGTACTTAGTGCCCTCAAGTATGAATACACAAACATACACATAAAGAAAAAGACAGGATGATCTTCCAAAGACAACAATATATGCAGATTTATTGACACCTGGAACAGGACAATGTGTTCTCACTAGTTAGTATCTTGATTAAGTCGCAGGGGTGGGGGCAGGAAGGGGATCAGTGGAATTGGACAACCTGAAAAAAAAAGCAAAAAACATATAGAAGGCTAGATTGTGCTTATATACTGTGCTAGAGGCTTTGGACTTTATCATACAGTTGGTGGAGAGCCTGGGCTGGGAGTGGCAGAGAAATATTGCTATCTCAAGAGCTTTTTTTACAGAAAAAAAATACTCTAGTGGTAGTATAAAAGATGGACTGCTCATTGAGAGACTGGAGGAAGATGGAGATCAGGTTAGGAGGCTATAGCAATAGACAAGAGATGTTAATGGTTTGAATAATGGCTCCTCTGACAGCATACACATTGCTTTGTTGACTTTTGAAGGTTTACAGGCTGCCACCCACTCCAAGGAAAAGATAATTTTATATTTTCCCTATTGGTTTCTTCCCTCGTCCTTCTCTCCCACCACCAACACATACAGCCACTTGCTTTCCTCCTTTAGCCTTTGGAAGCCTAAGGATTCTTGCTTTCTGGGAGAGGGGATGAGTGGATGTAAAAGAAGTAGAAGAGATGACAATGAAATCGATAAAGGTTTTTTTTGGTTTGTTTTTTGTTGTTTTTGATCTGATTGTATGTTTGTTTTTAATCACATTGAGTCAGGTTTGGAGTTGAAGAGAGAAGTTAGACATGGGAATGGCTCTGGGGAAGATGTGACTGAAAGGGAATTAAGGAATGGAAGAAGAAGACTTTAAGGCTTAGTCCAATGGATTGCAAGTTAGATCTCACACTAACACTCCTCAAGAGATGCTAGTAAAGAATAAAATTATTTTAAACGATTCTTCGACTGCTGAGCTAAGCTGCTTACAAGATCAGATGACATGTCCATCAACAGATTCAAAAGGAGGCTTACATTTCTTGAACTTCTTCTGTCTCCATTACACAGGGCATTACACTCAAGGTAGGTATTAGGATCACCATTTTACAGATGAGTAAACTGAGGATCAAAGATTCCGTAATTTTGCCAAGGCACGACATCACGTAGGTAGCAAAGTGGGAATAGATCTTGTAGTCTGTACTCTTTCCACTTTTTTTCTCTGCCTGACAAAGGCAGATTTTTACATAATGATTTTACAAGTGAAAAGATAAGTAAGTTATCACTCTTTTGACTCTGCCATGCTGCCTTCTAAGCCTGGAATAAAGCAGACATGATAAGAATGGTGAAGAGGGCTTGAAATAATTGGTTTTTCTGAGGTAGATGGTGAGGCTATTATCCAACATTGACAGAGAAGGAGCAGAGGAAACTGGAATGTGATCGAGTAAATGAGAGTTTAGGCATGATGAATTGCAGTTTTTTATGAGACATCCAGTTGGAGACGACCCAGAGAAATTTGTAAGTACAGTATAGAACCTGAACTTAAGAGACAATCTGGGCCGGGAATAATGATTTAAGAAAATCTAGATACAGATGAGAATGATTTTAATTGGAGTGAATGAGATTACCCAGGAAGAGTGGCAGAGTCTTCTTGGATCCAGAACCCACAGACTCCTTGTGAAGCTAAACCTTTTCATCATCCTCATTGAGTCTTTCAGCTATAGCTTTCATTTAGCACAAAACAACTCTAATAGTATTTGTTAGAGAAAACATGTACTATTTTACACTAGAGATTATTGTCAGCCCTGTTATAAAAACTATAGAACAGAGAAGGTATGTAACTTATCACAATACATAATTAGTGGCTAACCTGGGAACCAAAATTATGCAGTTTGTCTACAATACCTGTACTCTGAACCACTGTAAGTCAGTTCCTTTCAACATCTAATATCTGGTGAAATGAAATAAAATCCACTCACGTGAATATTATTGGTCTTTTCTTGGCACTTTGAAGAGCCAAGTGGAGAAATCCCTGCATTCCTTACTTTGATTCTTAGTGTCTGGTAATTCATATCACAATTCATTAGAAGGCTGAATAAAATAATGAATTGAAAATTAGAGAAAAATGGCAGATAGGAGGCAAGGCTAACTTGCGGCTCCTGCTTGGACAGACAGAGTAGCATGTGGAGACTCACATCATGAACTTTTGCTTCAAGTACCACAGGAACATACCAGAAAAGCCCAGAGAATCCACAGACCATATGCAGGAAGCTGCTTGCTGCTGCAGGCTCCATAAGACAGACAAAAACTGTGAGTGCCCAAAGTTTAAGAAGGTGAATGTCTGTCCCCAAACACATCATTGGAAAACCCGAAGGTCCATATCATGGGCCTTAAACTAAAGGGGTGGGAAAAGATATTCCATGCAAATAGATGCCTAAAATGAGCAGGAGTAGCTATTCTTATACCCGACAAAACAAACTTTAAAGCAACAACAGTTAAAAAAGATAAAGAGGAACATTATATAATGATGAAAGGACTAGTCTAATAGGAAAATATTACAATTCTACCCATATATGCACCTAACACTGGCACTCCCAAATTTATAAAACAATTACTACTAGACCTAAAAAATGAGATACACGGCAACACAATAATAGTGGGGGACTCCAAGACTCCACCGACAGCACCAGACAGATCATCAAGAGAGAAAGCCTCATGGAACTGGAGAAACAAGAACAAACCAAATCCAAACCCAGCAGAAGAAAAGAAGTAACAAAGATCAGAGCTGAACTAAATGAAATGGAAACAATAAAATCACAAAAGATAAAGGGAACAAAAAGCTGGTATTTGGAAATTTATTAAAATCTCTGGTGCCAGGCAGACATAAGTCCTTTTTTATAAAGTTTCCAGGTGGTTTTAACGTGAACCCACAGGTAAGCATCAGTCACTGAAATAACTCCATGTACTTGTTTGACTTACCTTATGGATATTTACTGCAGCAACCTTAAGAGATGGTATGGAAATCATATTCATAAAACTTCACTTGTCAACCTTGATAAACTCCAGGAAAAAGCCGTTGCAACTTTATTTTCCCTAGAAGAAAGAGAAAAAATAAATACGATATTTGATTCTGAAACATTAAATATTGCTACATGGTTTCATAAAAGAACTTTGTGCAGCTATAAAATTACCAACTATAAAATTAGACTCCTCAATCCTCAGAGCAAATGGAATATTTGTCCCTCAGTGCAGCAGTGTTGATCCATAATGACTGTTATTAGTTTCATTTTAATACTACAAAATATTTCACTTGCACTAGTTATTAGATCTTTGCAATGCATTCTGTCTCCATAGCTCTTTTTAACTCCACGTGATATTTATTTTATAGTCGTCATCTGTGATATCACCATGACAAGTGGCACTTATCGAAACATGATAAGCATGTTTGCCATCCCTGCCTAGTGACTGATTTATTCAGAGGTCTTTTTTCAAACTTGAATTTCTTTTGAATTGCTACAGAATCTGATTCACTTCATTGCAAATAGAATAAAGACCCCTGTCCCTGTTTAAATCACTCCTCAAACCAGCAAAATATGTTTCTTAAATATGTTAATAGCCCAGGATATCAGGGGGACTTGGTCAGCCCAGAATCTTCTCAAAATAATCTCCCCCATGCTTAATGCCTTTCTTCTAAGGTCTACAACGCTGACTAGTGACGTGAATTTCTGTATTCCTTCTCAGATTTGGGTATGTTACATAACCTCTTTGAACCTTAGCTACTTGCTTCAGAAAATGGGGCTAGTGATGCCACATTGCATTATTGTTCTGTGAATTAAAGACAAATATTTTAAAATACAGTGTCTAACTTATAATGACTATGCAATAATTCTGGCTGTTTTTATTAATCACCAACTTATCTATTCATTTACTCAACATTTATCAGCACTTTCTGCATGTCAGGCCAGCAGTCAACAAAGGAAAAATACTCCCCATCATGAGACAAAAAAAAAACCAAAATATATAAGTAAAATATAGAAAGGATATTCGATGGTGACAAGTGCAATGGAGAAAAACAAATCAGGAAAATGGAGTGGGGACTAGCCAGGTCAGGATAGAATGGTTTCAGTTTTATACGGGGTGGCCAAGAAAGGCTCAGTGATAAAGTGATCTGAAAGAATTAGGGAGGGATTGGGCCATTCTGTTAACTGGAAGAGCAATCCAGGCAGAGGGGACAGCAATTTCAGAGGTATGCCTTGCGTTTTTAACAAATAAAGGTGTCAGTGTTGCTGGTTGTTATACAATGCAGCCTTAGATAGTATGTAAACAAATGGATGTCGATGTGTGCCAATAAGACTTTACTTGAAACCACTGACATTTGAATTTCATACAGTTTGCACATCACGAAATTTTCTTTATTTTTTTCAAATCTTAAAATAAAATTGCAAAATCATTGGCTCACATGGGCCATACAAAAATAGTTAGCAGGCTGGAATTGGCCCATGGGCCACATTTAGCCATCCTTTGCTCTAGGGCCTTGAAGACCACTGTGAGGGCTTTAGGTTTCTCTGATTGAGATGTGGAGCCACTGGAGAGTTCTGAGTAGTGGAAGAATAGGACCTGATGTGCATTTCAGAAGGATCCCTCTGGCTGCTGTGTTGAACTGGGGGCAAAGGTACAGCAGGGATATCAATAGAATACTAATTCAAGGCAAAGGTGATGGTGGCTTATCTCGGGATGGTAATGAAAGAAGCAGTGAGAAGTGGCCAGTTAGTGGATACCTTTGAAGATCTGCATTCCATATATTAGGATTTTTGCATCTGTGTGCATGTGTGGGCTGGGCTGTACTTATCATTTTTCATATTACTCTTTGCTTTCTTTGCTATTATGGTTCTACTAGCCTCACGAAAAGAAGGATATTTTGTTGATTTGTTTGTTTATATTTACTGAAGAATTTTGCAAATAGTAAATTTATCTCTTCCTTAAACTATTGATAAAAATCCATTATAAAACCACCTGGGCGTTATGTTCTCTTCATGGAAAGACTTTTAAATGCAGATTTCATTTCTCTTCTATTTATAAGACAAATCCAGGTTTCCATTTTTTCTCGAATACATTTGGTAATGTCTCTTTTTCTAGCATTTTGTCTATATACCATACATTTTCAAATACTTTGTCATAAAATTGTTTATAATATCCTCTTATCCTTGTCATCTCTACTACATCTGTCGTTACATCACGTTTTCATTTCCACTGTGTATTCTTTGTTCTTTCTTTTTTCTTGATAAATTTATCTGAGATCTATCAATTTTAATTATCTTTTTACATATTAAGCTTCTGGCTTTGTTGACCTCTCTTTTATATATGTTTCTACTTAATACAGTCCTGTTATTATCCTTAGTATTTTCTTCTACTTTATTTGGGTTTCTTATGTATTATTTTTCTAACTCACTATCTGGAATTACTTGCTCATTATTTTCAGCTCACCCATCTCATGGAAGTTTTAAGACTACACATGTCACTCTATGTGCTACTTGAGCTGTGTCCAGTAAGTTTTGATATGTAATGTTTTCCTTATTGTACATAGGCATTTTCTAATTAATATCATGATTTATTCCTGGACTCATGAACTACTCAGCAATTTGCTTTTAATTTTTAAAACCTATGATATTCAATTAGTCATCTACATTTTCATTGATTGTGTGGTCTACATGACATCAATTCTTAGCAAAATTTTAAGTCTAACTTTATAAACCTTAGCATCACTAATAAATGAACGATCTCTTACTATCTTCTGCCTTTCCTGATTGCTGATAGTACTACATCCATTCTACCAGCTTTGTGACCATTTGAAGACCTCTAACACAATTAACCTACTGCTCTTTAAACTGTTTACTACCTCCTTCTCCTCTTACCCATCATAGCTTCTAGAGGCCAGCATCTGTTAACAATAAAACTCCGTGTCCTTCTCTTTCTCTTCTTTGTCTCTAATGACAAAATTCTAGCACTACTCAAACATAAATATCTGGAGCTTTTGTTTACGCAGCCAAATGTGGCTACAGAAAAATAGCAATAATACTGACTGACTCATCTTACATTCAATTTAGGGCCACAACTCTCAGTTGTATACTCTGTATTTCTCAGGAACCTAACCATAATTCCTTAGTAAATTCTCTTTTCTCTGTAAACTCCACTTCCCCTATTGCTACAATGGGTGATCTGTCCTGGCTGCCCAGTAAAGTCACGCTTCATCAGGGCACTGGAGCCTCCTTATCTACCCAAGGACTTTGTTCGTGTGATTGACTCCAGTCTCCTGCAACACCAATATTTTGCTACACACTAGATAATAGCCTTCAGCATCCAAATATTATATAATAGATCCCATATTTTTTAAAGAAAGCTGTCTCAGCCCCTACATCCTCTTCCAGCTTCTGTCCCATTGTTTTGTTCCCTTTTAAAATAAAACTCTTTGAAATTGTTCCTCTTAACTCCTTTCCCCCTATTCCCAAAGCAAGCTTTTATCATCATCTAAAAGTTTCTCACCTTAGGGGGTCATTCGCCATAGTACAGATATACAGAAATGAATCATTACTTGAAAAAAAGTGTAACGTTTATTGACATTGTCACTGTAAATCAAAATTTGTATCTACTTCTGTAAACTATGTCTCAGTTGATTCACACTTCAGAGGGAACAGGGATGCATCCTCCTGACACAAACAAACCCAAATGAAAGAACTGTCAATACCATTAGCTTTTTTTCATATATGTCTGGCATATTCAGTTGTTGGCTACCACATCACTTACTCCATAGCAGAAAATAAGCAGCTCTCAATCTTACCTTTTTTCATGGACCAAATGACTAATGAAGTCCACATGCATGAAATACCCTCAAAGAATCCCTGGGACACTAGCTGCACCTCCACTAACCCCTTCCTCCCTTTTGAAAAACCAACACTTATTAAGTACTTGCTCTGTATTAGGTATTATTCTAAGCACCTGGCATACATCGACTGATTTAATGCTCACAACAACTTTACAGAATAGCAGAGTAGGCACTATGATTATCCTCATTTTACACATCAAGAAACTGAGGCCCAGAGAGTAGAAACGGCATGCCTAATGTCACACGGTTAACAAAGTGGCTGAGTCAGAATTCAAGCACAGGCTGCCAGGCTCATTATAAATACTCTTAAACCATTCTGCTTCACTTCCCCACTCCTTCCACTCCTACTAAAGAGACCAAAATCAAGTGGATTAGAGTGCCACTATTAAAGGTGTAATCTTGGAAAATGGTACCCAGAAACATCCATGCTCTAACACTAACGAATGACTACCTACCTTTTTCCTTTTATCTAGTTCCACTCTCCCCTATGCCTACTGTGCTTTATTTCAGTCTCTCCAGCATGCCAACTTCTCTCACGCTACATGGACCGTGTACATTCTCTTCTCTCTACTGAAGTATTTTCACCCTGGCTCTCACGTGGCTGGCATCTTCATATCCTGCAGCCTCACCATCCAACTACCTCTTCCTCTCCCATTATCTACCATTGTACTCTGTTTCCTTCATGACTATTATAATTTGAAATCATATATTTATTTGTTTGATTAATTACTTTCTATTTTACTATTTAGATACAAAATCCATTAGGGCTGTGATTTTTGCCCACATAATTGCTCTTATAATTTGATACATCAGTCCTGGCACCATCAGGGCAGAGCTAGGGTGTGGCCATATCTACCTGAGCACAGGGGAAATGATTATCCAGAAAAACTCAGGCATAATACACTCTGAACAGTACATAAAATAGTTGTAATCAAATGCTGTTTACATATTTCCACGTGTATTCATGTAAATCTGTTCTAACTTCTTTATTGTTGTAGCCCTGGCTATGAGCAGTGTCTGATACCTAGCAGATGCTCAATAAACGTTGGCTGAATATATCAGTGAATTAATTAGTAAATGAAATGGCTACTCCAGGTAGTCTCCTCTCTTTAAATGTCATAAGGCAAATTTACATATTCTCTTTCAGCAATGGAAAGACTGCTTGCTGATTGGCAATAAAAATGAGGCTGTTAAGGGGTTGTATCCATGTGACATTATAATCTTGTTCATTCAGGAATGCAGGAAAGCCCAAATCTTGCCTGCTGGCATTGTCACATCTCTACGTAAGTCAATTGAATAGTATGCATAAAAGAGACACGGGTAAGCAAAGTAACACTTATCGTTAACTAGAATGTTGACATGTAATCTCCAAGGTACATCTCAGCTGTATCGGTTGCAGTATTTACAGACAGAAAGGGCAAAAAAATTCTGGAATCAAACTAGCTAAAAAAAAAAAAAAAAAAGAAATAAAGGCATTTGTCTTCTCAACTAGCAAGTTCAGTGGTCGGCCAGGCTCCATACACAGTTCTAAAGTTCAATTCTTCATGATTCTTTGGCTCTCTGCTCTTCCATGTGCTGATGTCATCCTCAGACTAGTGGAAAGATGGCTGCGATAGTTCCCAGTGGCATATCCACACATGAGAAAGTCCAAAAAGAAAAAGAAGGTACAATCTTATCTGGTGTTACTTAATTTTTTTTTTTTTTGAGATGGAGTCTCACTCTGTCACCCAGGTTGTAATACAGTGGTATGATCTCGTCTCACTGCAACCTCCGCCTTCCAGGTTCAAGTGATTATCCCACCTCAGCCTCCCAAGTAGCTGGGACTACAGGTATATACCACCATGCCCGGCTACTTTTTGTATTTTTTAGTAGAGATAGGGTTTCACCATGTTGGCCAGGCTGGTCTCGAACTCCTGACCTTGTGATCCGCCCATCTCGGCCTCCCAAAGTGCTGGGATTACAGGCGTGAGCCACCACACCTGGCCAATTTTTTTAAGTTATGAATACTCTTTCTCCCCCAGCAGATTGTCGTTCAGGTATTAATTGGCCACCATGGGTTTATAAGTTCATTCTTAATCAATAGCAAGGAGAATAGGACTGCCATAAAAGATGTACCGGTGGTACAAACTACTACCCTATGGAATTTTTGAAATGTATAGAGGTGTTTTTGGTTGTCATGATGCTTGGAAAGAAATACTGGCAATGTTCTAGATAGTCTCACCGAGAATTTTCCTGCAAAATGTTAATGGCATCTCCATTGTTATTTTACTTCCTTTAAAAAATTAAACACTGGGTTACAGAAATCAAGATCTACTCCTAAAGCTGGTGATGAGGTCACCCTCCTCTGAATCACATGGGTGAGCAATGCCTACCTGAACATGATTAAAATATTCTTAGGGAGGCAGTCGGGTGGAGAAAGCTTAAATAGGCAGCTAAGATGTCAACAATATCTCGTAAGCAAGACTGGAACCCTTGGAGTTCTCCTTTTTTCCTAACTAGTTAGACTAAAAGAACCTCAAAAACAAAAGTGGTCATTAGACTGTTATTTTTGCCCTAAACCCAAAACTGGATTATAAATCTTGTCTTACTTGAAAAGAAAAGGCTGGTCTGAAAAGAAAAGGCTGGTCTAAGAAATGCCTGTGAGTGTCAGAAATAAAGCATCCAAAGAGAATGATAAAGATTTTTTTCCTTCAATGCCTAGAGTAGAGCTAATAAAATCTTTAGACGTGGAAGACAGGAAGAGAAGGTAGAGATAGAAAGAGATGTCGGGGCCTCTAGAATTTGGAGGCGTTAGCCATAGGATTTGCTCAGTTTCAACAGCTTAATGAGTAGAAGAGGAGGAAAAAAAAGAGATCATCTCACTCTTTTTACCTCAGCCTCATCATGAAATCATATGAAAAGAGGTCAAATCCAAGTTTCCTAGACCTTTAAATAAGGCATGATATCTCCACTCATCATCACAGGGAACCAACCGGTATCTTAGAATTTAATGAATTTAGAACATTCCTTTTCTTTGAGGATGGATATAAAGAACTATATAGCCATGGATCAATAGTTATCAAACTTGGATTCTTATTAACTATGTAGATTCCAGATCCAGATATTGAGAGGACTGGGATTTACATATACATGTATATATGTTTTATATATATGTGTGTGTGTGTGTGTGTGTGTGTGTGTCTAAAACATATATATATATAAAACATATACATTTATATAATATATATGTTTTATATATATATTATATATGTTATAGACACACACACACACACACACAGTAATGATTCTGATAACAGATGGTCATGGTCCAGGAAACTACACTTCGAAAACAAATTTACACAGTACAATTAGGCAGTGAATGGCTTGTTTGTAAATGAATCAATTCAATACAAATTACACAAATGGAAATGTTTTTGACTGCATAGGAAATATTTTATTTAGAAGGGATGGATATAAAATTCATGTTAGACACTTGAAGAGGTTAAAAAACACTGGGCTCAAAAGCAAGATATACACACACACACACACACACACACACACACACATTTGTATATGTACGTTTATAAGAGTTACAAGACAGTCATTTAAAACTTAAGTTTAGATCTTTCTAAGAGTAATATGGCCAAATAGAATGGACACCAATTTAAAAACTATATACACACAACAAAATATCTTCTTATGAACCAAAAACAATATAAGCATTCAGAGTATGTGGTTTTAACTTCAAATCACTGAAAGAGGCACTGGAAGGAGGTAGGAAAGACAGGCTTTAAGCAGCAACACCACTCCTCCCCCATCCCCTCACAGTGACCACGTGGCATGGAGAGAAAATCAGTGCACTTGGTTCTGTGAGACATTGCATTCATCTTAGTGCTGCCCTGTCACAGCAGAAAGCAAAACTAGTCTGAACTCAGCTGACACTCTCCCACAGAGGGAGTATTTAAACCAGGCCTAGCTAGAAAGGAATCACCCATAGCAGCAGTTGGAACTTGAATTCTGGCAAGCCTCGCCACCATGGGCTAAACTACTCTGGGTCCCTAAATAATATTAAAATACAGTCTAGGCCACAAGGACTGCAACTGCTAAATGAGTTCCAGTAGACAACTGGGCTCAGAGCCAGTGAACTTGGGGAGCACATGACTTACTGAAACACCAGCTGGGGCAATTAAAGGGGTGCTTGCACTACCCCTTCCCCAACCCCATGCTGCACAGCTTGTGGTCCAAAAGACACCCCTTCTTTTCACTTGAGGAGAAGAAGAGAGGGAACAGTAAAGAGGAATTTGTCTTGCATTTTGAATACCAGATCAGCCACAGCAGGATAGGTCACCAATCAAAGTTTGAGGTCCTATTTCCAGGCCCTAGCTACCAAACGACATTTCTAGACATAGCCTAGGACAGAAAGGAAGTGACTGCCTTGAAGGTAAGGACCTAGTCCTGGAAGGACCCATCACACACTTCCTCTGAGACTCTGAGACTACCTGGCTTCAGATGAGACTCAGCACATTCCCAGCTGTGGTAGCTATGGGGAGAGACTCCTTTTGATTGCAAAAAGTAGAGGGAAACACAAAAGAGATTTTGTCTTGCATCTTATGTACCAGCTCAGGAAAGGGGGGTAGAACACCAAGTCAGCTCCTGGGGGTCCCAAATTCCATACCTTGGCTATTGGAAGATATTTCTTGACTGGCTCTGTGCCAGAGGGGAGCCCACTGCCCTGAGGTGTGAGTCCGAGGCCTGACAGCATTCACCATAAACTGACTAAAGAGACATTGACCATAAAAGGAACATCAGCAGTACTCCCCACGGTCCTGTGGTGCTGGTATCCATGGGGTGAGGCTCCTCTGCCTGAAAAAAAAAGGGTGGTAAGAATTGGAAGAACTGTGTCTTATGGTTTGAGTGTCAGCACAGCAGCAGTACAATATAACACCAGGTAGACTTCTAAGGCTTTTTACTCTACTCCCTGGTTCCAAGATGGCTCCCTTGGACCTGCCCAGAACCTGGGGGATCTCAAAACCCTGAAAGCAAGGATAGAAGCCTGGCTGGCTTTACAACATGATTATTTTAGAGCCCTGGGACGTTGAGGGAACATTGGCAATAGCCAGGCAGTAGTTACAGCAGACCTTGGGTGAGACACAGTGCTGTGCTGGCTTCAGGTCTGACCCAACTAAAGGGAGTACTTCAATCTGAAGGAAAAGGATGTTAATGAGCAGTAAGAAATCATCTGAAGGTAAAAAACTGGTAGTAATAGTAATAAATATACAAAAACACAGCATATTATAATACTGTAACTGTGGTGTGTAAACTAGTCTTATATTATGTGGAAAGGCTAAATGATGAACCAATAAAACATAATAAAAACAACTGTTCAAGACATGGACAATATAATGAGATATAAATAGAAACAACAAAAAGTTAAAATTTGAGGAGACTAAGATAAAGTGTAGAGTTTTTATTGGTTTTCTTTTTCCTGTTTGTTTGTTTCTTTCTTTCTTTAAGCAAACAGTATTATTATCAGCTTAAATGGGTTATAAGATAGCACATGCAAGAATCGTGATAACCTCAAACCAATACACTTAAAAATATATGCATAAAATAAATAAAAAGCAAAAAATAATATCATGTCACATGAGAAAGTAAGTTTCACTAAAAGGAAGACAGGAAGGAAGAGAAAGAGAAGAGAAGACCAAGAGAGATTCAGAAAATAAATAACAAAATGGCAGGCATAAGTCCTTACTTATCAATAATAACATTGACTGTAAATGGACTAAAATCTTCAATGAAATGACATAGAGTGGCTGAATGGATGACAAAAGAAGACCCACTGATCTGTGGTCTACAAGAAACACACTTTACCTATAAAGACACACATAGACTGAAAATAAAGGGAATGGAAAAAATATTCAATGTCAATAGAAACCAAAAAGAACGGGAATAGCTATATTTATATCAGACAAAATAGATTTCAAGACAAAAATACAAGAAATAAAGATGGTCCCTATGCAATAATAAAGGGGTCAACTCAGCAAGAGGATATAACAATTTTAAACATATACACACTCAATCCTGGGGCACACAGATATATAATGCAAATATTATTAGAGCTATATAGAGGTAGACACCAATAAAATAATTGTGTGAGACTTTAAAACCCCAAGTTCAGCATTGGACAGATCTTTCAGCAGGAAAATTAAAGAAAATCGGAATTTATCTGCTCTATAAAATAAATGGACCAATGGATACTTACAGACCATTTCATCTAATGGCTACAGAATACACTTTTTTCCTCAGTACATGAATCATTCTCATGGATAATCTATATATTAGGTCATAAAAGGTCTTAAAACGTTTACAAAATTAAAACAATATCAAGTATCTTAACTGACCACAATGGAGTAAAATTAGAAATCAGTAAAAATAGGAATTTTGGAAACTACACAAATGCATGGAAATTATACAATATGCTCCTGAACGACCAGTGGGTCAATAAAGAAATTAAGAAAAAAGATTAATAATTTCATGAAAAAAATGATAAAGGAAATACAACATGCCAAAACCTATGGAATACAGTGAAAGCAGTACTGGGAAGGAAGTTTATAGCTATACGTGCCCACAGCAAAAATGAAGAAAAACTTCAAAAAAAAATAGCCTCATAATGCATCTTAAAGAACTAGAAAATCAAGAGTAAACCAAACCCAAAATTAATAAAAGAAAAGAAATTACAAAGGTCAGAGCAGAAATAAAGGAAATTGAAATGAAAAAAACAATACAAAAGATCAACAAAACAAACAGTAATTGTTTTTAAAGAATAAGATAGACAAATCCTTTTTCTGGAATAATTACAAAAAAATAGAGAAGACTCAAAATCAGAAATTAGAAAGGAGACAGAACAACTAGTATTGCAGAAATTCAAAGGATCATTAGAGGATTCTATGAGCAACTATATGCCAATAAATTGGAAAGTCTAGAAGAAATGGATTAATTCCTAGACACATACATCCTACCAAGATTGAACCAGGATGAAATACAAAACTTGAACAGGCCAATATCAAGTAACAATTTTGATGGCATAATAAATGTCTCCCCACAAGGAAAAACCTGAGACCCAAAAGCTTCACTGCTGAATTTTCTAGCCAACATTTAAAGAAGAACTAATACCAATCCTACTCAAGCTATTCTGAAAAATACACAAGGAGAGAAAACTTCCAAACTCATGCCACGAGGCTGGCATTACCCTGATAACAAAACCAGGCAAATACATATCAATAAAAAATAGGCCAATATAACTGATGAATATTGATGAAAAAATCCTCAACAAAATACTAGAAAATGTAATTCAACAATACATTAAAAAGATCATTCATTATGGTGAAGTGGGATTCATCTCAGAGATGCAAGTATTGTTCAACATATGCAAATCAATTAATGTGATACATCATATCAACAGAATGAAGGACAAAAACCATATGATCATTTCAGCTGATGCTGAGAAAACATTTGAGGAAATCAACATCTCTTCATGATAAAAACAAAAACAAAACTGGGTATAGAAGAAACATTTCTCAACATAATAAAAGCCATATCTGATTTACCCATAGCTAGTATCATACTGAATGCAGAAAATCCAAAAGCCTTTCTTCTAAGATCAGGAATCTGACAAGGATGCCCACTTTTACAACTGTTATTTAACATAGCACTGGAAGTCCTAGCTAGAGAAATCAAACAAAAGAAAGAAATAAAGGGCATCCAAATGAGAAGGGAAGAAGACAAATTATCTTTATCTGCAGATGATATTCTCTTATATTTGGAGAAACCTAAAGACTCCACCAAAAATCTCTTAGAACTGATAATCAAATTTGGTAAAGTAACAGGACACAAAATCAACATACAAAATTCAATAGCATTTCTACATGCCAATAGTGAACAATATGAAAAAGAAATCATATTAATTGAAATGAGAAAGCAATTCTATTTAAAACTACAAATAAAAATAAACAACTTGGAATTAACTTAACCAAAGAAATAAAAGATGTCTTCAAGGAAAAGTATAAAATATTGAGGCAAGAAATTGGAGAAGACACAAAACATGGAAAGAAATTCCTTGTTCATTAATGGCAAAAATCAATACTGTTAAACGTCGGCACTACCCAAATTAATCTACAGATTTAATGCAATCCCTATCAAAATACCAATGGCGTTCTTCAAAGACATAGAAAAAACACTCCTAAAATGTATTTGCAGCCACAAAATAACCAGAATAGCCAAAGCTATTCTAAGCAAAAAGAACAAAACTGGAGGAATCATATTACCTGACTAAATTATATTAATACTGCAGAGCTATGGTATAATGGCAGTATCAAAATGGCATGATACTGGCATAAAAACAGACACATAGATCAGTGGAACAGAATTAAGAACCGCAGATAAGTCCATACACCTACAATAAACTCATTTTCGACAAAGGGGACAAGAATATGCATTAGGGAAAGGACAGTCTCTTCCATAAATGGTGCTGGGAAAACTGGATATCCATATGCAGAAAAATGTAACTAGACCCCTATCTCTCAACATATACAAAGGTCAAATAAAAATGGATTAAAGACTTAAATCTAAGACCATAAATTATGAAAGTACTGCATGAAAACTTTGGGGAAACCCTCCAGGACACTGTGCTGGGCAAAGATTTCTTGAGTAACACCTCAGAAGTACAGGTAATCAAAGCAACAGTGGACAAACAGGATGACATCAAGTTTTTTTATTGTTTGTTTGTTTTTTTATAGGTTTTTTTTATTATTATCTTTTTTTTTTATTATACTTTAGGTTTTAGGGTACATGTGCACAATGTGCAGGTTTGTTACATATGTATCCATGTGCCATGTTGATTTCCTGCACCCATTAACTCGTCATTTAGCATTAGGTGTATCTCCTAATGCTGTCCCACCCCCCTCCCCCCACCCCACAACAGTCCCCGGAGTGTGATGTTCCCCTTCCTGTGTCCATGAGTTCTCATTGTTCAATTCCTACCTATGAGTGAGAACATGCCGTGTTTGGTTTTTTGTCCTTGCGATAGTTTACTGAGAATGATGTTTTCCAGTTTCATCCATGTCCCTACAAAGGACACAAACTCATCATTTTTTATGGCTGCATAGTATTCCATGGTGTATATGTGCCACATTTTCTTAATCCAGTCTATCGTTGTTGGACATTTGGGTTGGTTCCAACTCTTTGCTATTGTGAATAGTGCCGCAATAAACATACATGTGCATGTGTCTTTATAGCAGCATGATTTATAGTCCTTTGGGTATATACCCAGTAATGGGATGGCTGGGTCAAATGGTATTTCTAGTTCGAGATCCCTGAGGAATTGCCACGCTGACTTCCACAATGGTTGAGCTAGTTTACAGTCCCACCAACAGTGTAAAAGTGTTCCTATTTCTCCACATCCTCTCCAGCACCTGTTGTTTCCTGACTTTTTAATGATGGCCATTCTAAGTGGTGTGAGATGGTATCTCACTGTGGTTTTGATTTGCATTTCTCTGATGGCCAGTGATGATGAGCATTTCTTCATGTGTTTTTTGGCTGCATAAATGTATTCTTTTGAGAAGTGTCTGTTCATATCCTCTGCCCACTTTTTGATGGGGTTGTTTGTTTTTTTCTTGTAAATTTGTTTGAGTTCATTGTAGATTCTGCATATTAGCCCTTTGTCAGATGAGTAGGTTGCAAAAATTTTCTCCCATTCTGTAGGTTGCCTGTTCACTCTGATGATAGTTTCTTTTGCTGTGCAGAAGCTCTTTAGTTTAATGAGATCCCAATTGTCGATTTTGGCTTTTGTTGCCATTGCTTTTGGTGTTTTAGACATGAAGTCCTTGCCCACGCCTATGTCCTGAATGGTATTGCCTAGGTTTTCTTGTAGGATTTTAATGGTCTTAGGTCTAACATATAAGTCTTTAATCCATCTTGAATTAATTTTTGTATAAGGTGTAAGGAAGGGATCCAGTTGCAGCTTTCTACATATGGCTAGCCACTTTTCCCAGCACCATTTATTAAATAGGGAATCCTTTCCCCATTTCTTGTTTTTGTCAGGTTTGTCAAAGATCAGATAGTTGTAACTATGCGGCATCATTTCTGAGGGCTCTGTTCTGTTCCATTGATCTATGTCTCTGTTGTGGTACCAGTACCATGCTGTTTTGGTTACTGTAGCCTTGTAGTATAGTTTAAAGTCAGGTAGCGTGATGCCTCCAGCTTTGTTCTTTTGGCTTAGGATTGACTCGGCGATGCAGGCTCTTTTTTGGTTCCATATGAACTTTAAAGTAGTTTTTTCCAATTCTGTGAAGAAAGTCATTGGTAGCTTGATGGGGATGGCATTGAATCTATAAATTACCTTGGGCAGTATGGCCATTTTCACGATATTGATTCTTACAACCCATGAGCATGGAATGTTCTTCCATTTGTTTGTATTCTCTTTTATTTCATTGAGCAGTGGTTTGTAGTTCTCCTTGAAGAGGTCCTTCACATCCCTTGTAAGTTGGATTCCTAGGTATTTTATTCTCTTTGAAGCAATTGTGAATGGGAGTTCACTCATGATTTGGCTCTCTGTTTGTCTGTTATTGGTGTACAAGAATGCTTGCGATTTTTGTACATTAATTTTGTATCCTGAGACTTTCCTGAAGTTGCTAATCAGCTTAAGGAGATTTTGGGCTGAGACAATGGGGTTTTCTAGATATACAATCATGTCATCTGCAAACAGGGACAATTTGACTTCCTCTTTTCCTAACTGAATACCCTTTATTTCCTTCTCCTGCCTGATTGCTCTGGCCAGAACTTCCAGCACTATGTTGAATAGGAGCGGTGAGAGAGGGCATCCCTGTCTTGTGCCAGTTTTCAGAGGGAATGCTTCCAGTTTTTGCCCATTCAGTATGATATTGGCTGTGGGTTTGTCATAGATAGCTCTTATTATTTTGAGATACGTCCCATCAATACCTAATTTATTGAGAGTTTTTAGCATGAAGGGTTGTTGAATTTTGTCAAAGGCCTTTTCTGCATCTATTGAGATAATCATGTGGTTTTTGTCTTTGGTTCTGTTTATATGCTGGATTACATTTATTGATTTTCGTATGTTGAACCAGCCTTGCATCCCAGGGATGAAGCCCACTTGATCATGGTGGATAAGCTTTTTGATGTGCTGCTGGATTCGGTTTGCCAGTATTTTATTGAGGATTTTTGCATCAATGTTCATCAAGGATATTGGTCTGAAATTCTCTTTTTTGGTTATGTCTCTGCCAGGTTTTGGTATCAGGACGATGCTGGCTTCATAAAATGTGTTAAGGAGGATTCCCTCTTTTTCTATCGACTGGAATAGTTTCAGAAGGAATGGTACCATTTCCTCCTTGTAGCTCTGGTGGAATTCAGCTGTGAATCCATCAGGTCCTGGACTCTTTTTGGTTGGTAAGCTATTGATTATTGCCACAATTTCAGAACCTGTTATTGGTCTATTCAGAGATTCAACTTCTTCCTGGTTTAGTTTTGGGAGGGTGTATTTGTCAAGGAATTTATCCATTTCTTCTAGATTTTCTAGTTTATTTGCATAGAGGTGTTTGTAGTATTCTCTGATGGTAGATTGTATTTCTGTGGGATCGGTGGTGATATCCCCTTTTTCGTTTTTTATTGCATCTATTTGATTCTTCTCTCTTTTCTTCTTTATTAGTCTTGCTAGCGGTCCATCAATTTTGTTGATCTTTTCAAAAAACCAGCTCCTGGATTCATTAATTTTTTGAAGGGTTTTTTGTGTCTCTATTTCCTTCAGTTCTGCTCTGATTTTAGTTATTTCTAGCCTTCTGCTAGCTTTTGAATGTGTTTGCCCTTGCTTTTCTAGTTCTTTTAATTGTGATGTTAGGGTGTCAATTTTGGATCTTTCCTGCTTTCTCTTGTGGGCATTTAGTGCTATAAATTTCCCTCTACACACTGCTTTGAATGTGTCCCAGAAATTCTGGTATGTTGTGTCTTTGTTCTCGTTGGTTTCAAAGAACATCTTTATTTCTGCCTTCATTTCATTATGTACCCAATAGTCATTCAGGAGCAGGTTGTTCAGTTTCCATGTAGTTGAGCGGTTTTGAGTGAGTTTCTTAATCCTGAGTTCTAGTTTGATTGCACTGTGGTCTGAGAGACAGTTTGTTATAATTTCTGTTCTTTTACATTTGCTGAGGAGAGCTTTACTTCCAACTATGTGGTCAATTTTGGAATAGGTGTGGTGTGGTGCTGAAAAAAATGTATATTCTGTTGACTTGGGGTGGAGAGTTCTGTAGATGTCTATTAGGTCCACTTTATGTAGAGCTGAGTTCAATTCCTGGATATCCTTGTTAACTTTCTGTCTCGTTGATCTGTCTAATGCTGAGAGTGGGGTGTTAAAATCTCCCATTATTATTGTGTGGGAGTTTAAGTCCCTTTGTAGGTCACTGAGGACTTGCTTTATGAATCTGGGTGCTCCTGTGTTGGGTGCATATATATTTAGGATAGTTAGCTCTTCTTGTTGAATTGATCCCTTTACCATTATGTAATGGCCTTCTTTGTCTCTTTTGATCTTTGTTGGTTTAAAGTCTATTTTATCAGAGACTAGGATTGCAACCCCTGCCTTTTTTTGTTTTCCAGTTGCTTGATAGATCTTTCTCCATCCCTTTATTTTGAGTCTATGTGTGTCTCTGCACGTGAGATGGGTTTCCTGAATACAGCACACTGATGGATCCTGACTCCTTATCCAGTTTGCCAGTCTGTGTCTTTTGATTGGAGCATTTAGCCCATTTACATTTAACGTTAATATTGTTATGTGTGAATCTGATCCTGTCATTATGATGTTAGTTGGTTATTTTGCTCGTTAGTTGATGTAGTTTCTTCCTAGCCTCGATGGTCTTTATAATTTGGCATGTTTTTGCAGTGGCTGGTACTGGTTGTTCCTTTCCATGTTTAGTGCTTCCTTCAGGAGCTCTTTTAGGGCAGGCCTGGTGGTGACAAAATCACTCAGCGTTTGCTTGTCTGTAAAGTATTTTATTTCTCCTTCACTTATGAAGCTTAGTTTGGCGGGATAGGAAATTCTGGGTTGAAAATTCTTTTCTTTAAGAATGTTGAATATCGGCCCCCACTCTCTTCTGGCTTGTAGAGTTTCTGCTGAGAGATCAGCTGTTAGTCTGATGGGCTTCCCTTTGTGGGTAACCCGACCTTTCTCTCTGGCTGCCCTTAACATTTTTTCCTTCATTTCAACTTTGGTGAATCTGACAATTATGTGTCTTGGAGTTGCCCTTCTCGAGGAGTATCTTTGTGGCGTTCTCTGTATTTCCTGAATCTGAATGCTGGCCTGCCTTGCTAGATTGGGGAAGTTCTCCTGGATAATATCTTGCAGAGTGTTTTCCAACTTGGTTCCATTCTCCCCATCATTTTCAGGTACACCAATCAGACGTAGGTTTGGTCTTTTCACATAGTCCCAAATTTCTTGGAGGCTTTGTTCATTTCTTTTTATTCTTTTTTCTCTAAACTTCCCTTCTCTCTTCATTTCATTCATTTCATCTTCCATCAGCGATACCCTTTCTTCCAGTTGATCGCATCTGCTACTGAGGCTTCTGCAATCTTCGCGTAGTTCTCGAAACTTGGCTTTCAGCTCCATCAGCTCCTTTAAGCCCTTCTCTCCATTGGTTATTCTAGTTATCCATTCTTCTAATTTTTTTTCAAAGTTTTTAACTTCTTTGCTATTGTTTTGAATTTCCTCTCGTAGCTCAGAGTAGTTTGATCGTCTGAAGCCTTCTTCTCTCAACTCATCAAAGTCATCCTCCATCCAGCTTTGTTCCATTGCTGGTGAGGAACTACGTTCCTTTGGAGGAGGAGAGGTGCTCTGTTTTTTAGAGTTTCCAGTTTTTTTGCTCTGTTTTTTCCCCATCTTTGTGGTTTTATCTACTTTTTGTCTTTGATGATGGTGATGTACAGATGGGTTTTTGTTGTGGATGTCCTTTCTGTTTGTTGGTTTTCCTTCTACCAGACAGGACCCTCAGCTGCAGGTCTGTTGGAGTTTACTAGAGGTCCACTCCCGACCCTGTTTGGCTGGGTGTCAGCAGCGGTCGCTGCAGAACAGCGGATTTTTGTGAGACCACAAATTCAGCTGTCTGATAGTTCCTCTGAAAGTTTTGTCTCAGAGGAGTACCCGGTTGAATGAGGTGTCAGTCTGTCCCTACTGGGGGGGTGCCTCCCAGTTAGGCTGCTCAGGGGTGAGGGACCCACTTTAGGAGGCAGTCTGTCCGTTCTCAGATCTCCAGCTGCGTGCTGGGAGAACCACTACTCTCTTCAAAGCTGTCAGTCAGACAGGGACATTTAAGTCTGTGGAGGTTCTTGCTGAGTTTTTGTTTGTCTGTGCCCTGCCCCCAGAGGTGGCACCTACAGAGGCAGGCAGGCCTCCTTGAGCTGTGGTGGGCTCCACCCAGTTCGAGCTTCCTGGCTGCTTTGTTTACCTAAGCAAGCCTGGGCAATGGTGGGCGCCCCTCCCCCAGCCTCGCTGCCGCCTTGCAGCTTGATCTCAGACTGCTGTGCTAGGAATCAGCGAGACTCCGTGGGCATAGGACCCTCCGAGCCAGGTGCAGGACACAATCTCCTAGTGTGCCCTTTTCCAGGCCCGTTGGAAAAGCGCAGTATTAGGATGGGACCGACCCGATATTCCAGGTGCCGTCTGTTTCCCCTTTCTTTGACTAGGAAAGGGAACTCCCTGACCCCTTGCGCTTCCCGAGTGAGGCAATGCCTCGCCCTGCTTCGGCTCAGGCACAGTGCGCTTCACCGACTGTCCTGCACCCACTGTTAGGCACTCCCTAGTGAGATGAAACCGGTACTTCAAGCAGAAATGCAGAAATCACCCGTCTTCTGTGTCACTGGGGCTGCGAGCTGGAGACCGGAGCTGTTCCTATTCGGCCATCTTGGCTCCACCCTCCCAAGTCGACATCAAGTTTAAAAAGCTACTGCAGAGCAAAGAAAAGACTCAACAAAATGAAGAGACAACCCAGAGAATGGAAGAAAATATTTGTAAACTACCAATCTGATAAGGGATTAATAACCAGAATATATTAAAATCTGAAACAACTCTATAGAAAAAAATCTAATAATCCAATTTAAGAATGGGCCAAAAGACATGAATAGACATTTCTCAAGATACACAAATGGCAAACAGCCATTTGAAAAGGTGCTCAATGTCATTGATAATCAGAGAAATGCAAATCAAAACTACAATGTGTTATCATCTTCCTCCAGTTAAAATGGCTTTTATTCAAAAGTTAGGCAACAACAGAAGCTGGTGAGCATGTGGAGAAAAGGGAACCCTTGTACACTGTTGGTGGGGTTGTAATTAGTTCAACTACTATGGAAAACAGTTTAGAGGTTCCTCAAAAAACTAAAAATATATCTACCACACAATACAGCAATCCCACACCTATGCACATACCCAAAAGAAGGGAAATCATTATATCAAAGAGATATCTGCACCCCCATATTTATTCCAGCACCATTCACAATAGCCAAGATATGCAGGCAACATAAGTGCCCATCGACAGATAAATGGATTAAGAAAATATGGCACATATACACAATGGAGTACTATCCAGCCATAAAAAAGAATGAAATCCTATTATTTGCAACAACATGGACGGAAATGGAGGTCATTATGTCAATTGAAATAAGCCAGGCATAGAATGAGAAACGTCACATGTTCTCACTTGTTTTTAGGATCTAGAAATTAAAATAATTGAACTAAAGGAGCTAGAGAGTAGAAGGATGGTTACCAGAGGATGGGAAGAGTCATGAGGGGTTTGGGGAGAAATGAAGATTTTTAATGGGTACGAAAAGTATTTGGAAAGAATTAATAAGACCTAGTATTTAATAGCAAAACATGGTGACTATAGTCAAAATAATTTAATTGTAATTTTTTTTTTTTTTTTGAGACGGAGTCTCACTCTGTCGCCCAGGCTGGAGTGCAGTGGCGCAATCTCGGCTCACTGCAAGCTCCGCCTCCTGGGTTCACGCCATTCTCCTGCCTCAGCCTCTCCGAGTAGCTGGGACTACAGGCGCCCGCCACCACGCCCGGCTAATTTTTTTGTATTTTTAGTAGAGACGGGGTTTCACCGTGGTCTCGATCTCCTGACCTCGTGATCCGCCCGCCTCAGCCTCCCAAAGTGCTGGGATCACAAGCGTGAGCCATGTAATTTTTAAAATAGGTAGAAGAGTTCAATTAGATTGTAACAAAAAGGATAAATGCTTAACTGGATGGATACTCCATTTACCCTGATGTAATTATTATGCATTATATACCTGTATCAAAATATCTGATGTGAACCATAGATATATACACCTATTATGTACTCACAGAAGTTGAAAATTAAAAGAAATAGCAGGTGTATTATTGAAAAAGAACAACTTCAGTTCAAAAGATGTCGAAGCTTCCTGATTTAATTATTCAGAATTCACTGTGTAACATCATATGGAAATATAGAGCTCATGCTCCCTCAGTAAACAAATTCAATATTGGCTTTAAAAATAGCCCCTTGGTAGAGTTGGGACACCAAACAGATGTTCGGACCCTGAATTGTTTGGCAGCTACTCTTAGTTCTATGGTAGCACTAGAATTATTTTCTCATGCTCACCACGGTCTGTCAGATGGTTTTTAGCTTTTGGTCATAGTGATTTTTATATTTCTAACTACATGTTAGTGGTTTAAGAGATTAATTTAGTACTACTCCATCTAAGAAACATATTAAATTATGCTACTTTTAAATACTACCATGATCGCCTCAGTCTGAACAAAGAGCCAATGCCCATCAGACTAATCATCATCCTCAAACCACAAAAGACATGCATTTGAATAATACTTTTTCAGGGAACAAAGAAACTGCTGTATCAATGGCAAAGCCATAAGTCCTTACCATCTGGAGGACAGTTATTCTCTCAGAGCGTGTTTCTGTGGATTGTTGGTGTTCTGTGACCTGGAAGAAGGGTTCAGTCACTGAAATGGAATATGGCGATTATGGTAATTTCCAGATATTTTGTTAGATATAATTTTCTTATTTATATAATTTTAATGAAATGACAGTTGTCCCTTTCATTATGAAAGTTATACATTCTTATTATGAAGAATCTGAAAAAAAAAAAAAAGAAGGTGCAATGGCAAAACGAAAAGCTACTCTTTCTTTTACCAGAAATACTGCTGCTGTGATAAACACCATTCATATATTTGTGCTTTCCCATACAGTAGTTTTTCTAAGCATATATGTAATCATTTTAAAAAACTGAGATCTTACTGCATGTTTTACAGTATATCCTACTCTCTGTATATATTAAATGGGCATAATTAATTGTCTGGGGCTAAAAGTGAGGGAAGTTAATTGACTACAAAAAGCACCAGGGAACTTTTGGGATGTCAGTGTTTTATGTCCAGATTCTGATAGTGTCAAAATTCATTGAATTGTTTACTAACAATAAGTTTAGTTTATTTCCTATAAATTATCCTGCAATAAAATTGACCAAAAAAATGAAAATTGGCTTGGCTATAAAAACTATAAAAAGGTCAAAACACCACTGCAAGACTTATTTGGGAAACAGATGTCTCGCGGCCATCACAAAAGTTGAGGATTATTTAAAATACTTTATCAGATTGATGAATGTGGCAAATTAGATAATTTAGAAAATTTAGAGACGGTCAATTTTGGTGAAGGGAAAATCTGAAGTACAGAAGAAGTGTAAAATTGTACCTGTATTCATACATATGAATGCACATGTGTGTGTTTCTTGGAGTAGCGTAGGGTTATAACTAGTGACGTTGTCAGCAAAAGGAGGTTTCAGTGACTATACTGCAAGCTAAGAGAAAGAAAAATGAAAACAGCTATAAAAGATGAACAATATTTGAGACTTCTAATAAGGAATGGCAAAATATATTTACATTAGAAATACTATGTACAGGAAAGCACATTCTAATATTCTTGAAAGCAAAGCAACTATTCTTGATCCCTGCAACAGGGTAACTTTTCTGTATAATTCAGGAAAGCAAAAATATGATTCATGTCAGAAACTGAAAAGTTCAAACATGGTATCTGTCATGAACACCACCAAACAGTGTATAAATATGCTATGAGGTGGGGCAATCCACAAATGACTCTATGGTTGACAATTCTCTTTTCTATTAACAAGTTGAAGATAAGATCCTCAAGGCCAGGTGCAGTCTCAGGATACAAAATCAATGTACAAAAATCACAAGCATTCTTGTACACCAATCACAGACAAACAGAGAGCCAAATCATGAGTGAACTCCCATTCACAATTGCTTCAAAGAGAATAAAATACCTAGGAATCCAACTTACAAGGGATGTGAAGGACCTCTTCAAGGAGAACTACAAACCACTGCTCAATGAAATAAAAGAGGATACAAACAAATGGAAGAACATTCCATGCTCATGGGTTGGAAGAGTCAATATCATGAAAATGGCCATACTGCCCAAGGTAATTTATAGATTCAATGCCATCCCCATCAAGCTCCCAATGACTTTCTTCACAGAATTGGAAAAAACTACTTTAAAGTTCATATGGAACCAAAAAAGAGCCGCATCGCCAAGTCAATCCTAAGCCAAAAGAACAAAGCTGGAGGCATCACGCTACCTGACTTCAAACTATACCACAAGGCTACAGTAACCAAAACAGCATGGTAGTGGTACCACAACAGAGACATAGATCAATGGAACAGAACAGAGCCCTCAGAAATGATGCCGCATATCTACAACTATCTGATCTTTGACAAACCTGACAAAAACAAGCAATGGGGAAAGGATTCCCTATTTAATAAATGGTGCTGGGAAAACTGGCTAGCCATATGTAGAAAGCTGAAACTGGATCCCTTCCTTATACCTTATACAAAAATTAATTCAAGATGGATTAAAGACTTACATGTTAGACCTAAAAACATTAAAATCCTACAAGAAAACCTAGGCAATACCATTCAGGACATAGGTGTGGGCAAGGACTTCATGTCTAAAACACCAAAAGCAATGGCAACAAAAGCCAAAATTGACAAATGGGATCTAATTAAACTAAAGAGCTTCTGCACAGCAAAAGAAACTACCATCAGAGTGAACAGGCAACCTACAGAATGGGAAAAAATTTTTGCAACCTACTCATCTGACAAAGGGCTAATATGCAGAATCTACAATGAACTCAAACAAATTTACAAGAAAAAAACAAACAACCCCATCAAAAAGTGGGCAAAGGACATGAACAGACACTTCTCAAAAGAAGACATTTATGCAGCCAAAAAACACGTGCAAAAATGCTCATCATCACTGGCCATCAGAGAAATGCAAATCAAAAACACAGTGAGATACCATCTCACACCAGTTAGAATGGCCATCATTAAAAAATCAGGAAACAACAGGTGCTGGAGAGGATGTGGAGAAATAGGAACACTTTTACACTGTTGGTGGGACTGTAAACTAGTTCAACCATTGTGGAAGTCAGTGTGGCGATTCCTCAGGGATCTAGAACTGGAAATACCATTTGACTCAGCCATCCCATTACTGGGTATATACCCAAAGGACTATAAATCATGCTGCTATAAAGACACATGCACACGTATGTTTATTGTGGCACTATTCACAATAGCAAAGAGTTGGAACCAACCCAAATGTCCAACAACGATAGACTGGATTAAGAAAATGTGGCACATATACACCATGGAATACTATGCAGCCATAAAAAATGATGAGTTCATGTCCTTTGTAGGGACATGGATGAAACTGGAAAACATCATTCTCAGTAAACTATCGCAAGGACAAAAAACCAAACACGGCATGTTCTCACTCATACGTAGGAATTGAACAATGAGAACTTATGGACACAGGAAGGGGAACATCACACTCCGGGGACGGTTGTGGGGTTGGGGTATGGGGGAGGGACTGCATTAGGAGATATACCTAATGTTAAATGACGAGTTAATGGGTGCAGGAAATCAACATGGCACATGGATACATATGTAACAAACCTGCACATTGTGCACATGTACCCTAAAACCTAAAGTATAATAATAAAAAAAAAAGAATCCCATAAAAAAAAAGAAAAATTCCTTCACCTCTAAAACGTAACCATAGTCTCATAAATATTCTTGTAGAATTTTTATTTTATATATTAGCTGTTATGTCTCACTCCCTCTGGAATTTACTTTTGTATTTGGTATAAGATAGGAATACATTTTTATTTTCTTCCTGATGGAGAGATAGTTGTACCAGAACCATTTGATGAATAATCCATCATCAGCTCACCAAATTTGAAATCCTTCTCTTGACACATATACATTTTTCATTTATATGAGGATCTATTTCTACTTGTTTATTTCTACACCAGTAGCACCACTATTCACCGAATGCTCCCCTTTTCCTTTTTCCAAAATTCTCTTGAGGGCTCCAGTTTCCCTATAGCCCTCTCAAGTGGTGTCTAGTTTCCCCATCACAATTTTGTTCTACTATGCCCAGTACCCTACAGAGGGGGGGTAGATGTTCTCTCTCTTTCTTATTGCCACATCCATACTCTGTTTCTCCTTTGTGCCCAATACCATCCAGCTTTGAAATTTGTGTCACCAGACTGTAGAACCCGTTACCCATCAGTTGCAGGGTCACCTACTAACCTGGATCACTCTCCCTCATTCTATAAGAGTTTTAGCTTCAGGATCATTACCACTATTTCTAACCAAATAGAATTTTGCCCCACCCATCATTCCATATCCACTCCCTCAAACTTATTTTGCTAAGATTACCAATGATTTCCAGAAAGCTAAATTCAATAATCAATTATTAGCCTTATTTTACTATTCCTAGTGGTAGCAGCTGACCAGTTAATCACTTTCTTTATTGTGAAGCAATTTATTATTCCTTTGGCTTCCAGAACATTACCTCTAAATGGTAGGCAATCAATCTAAGGGCTCTCTCTCTAGACTTGGTCTCTATGCACACTGACTCCCTTGGCCATTTCATCCTTTCATAGGTTTCAATACCAGTTACATGTGGACAACTCCCAAATTAAATCTCCAGCCCTTCTGGTCTGACTCAATGTGCCGATATTAAACTCCTTTCTCAACACCTTTACTTGTGTGTCTGCCAGACGTCTAAAATGTATCATTTCTATATCAGTAGGAGTTCAGGGAAGGAAATGGAAACCACGACAGCTATTGTAAGCAAGCAGGGATCCAATACAGGGAATAAAATGCTAATAAAGTCATTGGACTGCTAGAGGATGTAGCCATACTGGCCTCCTTGTTTCTCTTCAACACAACTTAAAACGATTGTACTGGATGTTTCCCCACGTCAAAGTTGCTCTTCCCCTAAATATAAGGTTGGCTACCTCTTTCCTCAGGTCATTGTTTAAATATCACTTTCTCTAGCCTTATTATTTTTCTTTTACACACGTTTTTGGCTATTGTCTGGCATTCACTTTTCCATTTAAATTTTGAATTTGCTGAGCACATGACTTGTTTGTTCAGATTAAACTGACCTCTGAGACTCCTTAGATGCATTGCTATTCTTTGCTGGCTCTTTAGCATTCATATCAGTTGGCTGCCATATCCAAGAAGCTGATGGTGCCTTGAGGAGTGGTGGAAGCATAAGCCCTTCTCCTGTAGGAAGGAGGGAAGAAGCAGGTGGCCACTTAGTTCCCTCATGAGTCACCTGGAGAAAGCCTCCAGGTTCTCACTGTCTCCTCTCTCCGACTCAGGGCTATTAATTATCTCCTAATCAGGCTATTCCTTATCTCCTTTGGGGCCTGTTATGGACCAGATAGATGAGGTGTACTAATGTTGGGGTGGCAACGGACATAGATCTTCTCTTGGGGTTTCATAGAGCTCTGTGGCACATGGCTTTCAAATCTCTGCATTGTAACCCTAATCCAAAATCTCATAGACTTGTCTTTGAGATCTTGCCCCGTTCCAGAAGAAAAAAGATCTGCATTGGTTTTCTCTTCCCATAATACCTTAAAGCCTAATTTGCTCCCAGGGATGGTAGGACCCAGCAGCTGTTGACTTAGATGAGGTGCATACAAGCACTGTGCTTCTTCCTTCTCTAGAATATTCTATTTTTGCTTTCTACATAGCTAGATAATATTTTTAAAATATCAACCAGTGTGATTTCTTGGTATCCTCCTCTCTGCCCTTTGTTCCACCAGGTTGAACTACTAGATAATTCATTCAGTGAAAGGAAGTGACAGCCTCACGCAAAAGAAGTATCTTCCAGCTTTTGAAACACAAAACTCTATTCTCTTTAGAGAATGAATTTTGAAAGAAAGCTTTAGAGTTGGAAAGACATCATAACCCCTTAGCTAGAATGGAAGTTCCCAGGCTAGAGGAAAAGAGAATCAGAGGAGAAGTCAAGAGAGTGGATGATGTTGGGCCCCAAAGAGAGGTCCAAGTTCCAGCAGTAGGTAAATCACCCTAGATAGGTTTGTAGATATGAAAGCAACATAGACTTCTGCCCTGTTGCTAAGGACAGATCAGGGAAATGGCAAGTTACAGAGTAGAACTGGCTGTGTGGCTCATTTGGAAAATTGAGCCTTAGACAGTCTCATGGATTTTCCTTCTCCCGTGTGTCATTTAGAAGCAGTAGATGCTTTATATATGCCCCATCATGAGAAGAATGCAGGGGAAAGGGGTCTCTAAAGGGAACCTTAGGTAAGGAATGATGGGTATCACTCTGGTGACCTGCATGTCCATTTTACTGCTGCTAGGACAGACTAATAGGTGTCACATCAAATATCAGTGTGGACATATAAAATAGAAGTCAAAATGAATCTTCAACACTTTGACATATGTGACCTCCTTCATATTTCAAGCACAGCCCCACAGAAAGGAATGGACACTCAGTAGACCCACAATAATTATATCCTGCCCTAGTGAATAGGATTTATAATAGAAATTCAGTTGTTTTAGAAAACAGAGCTAAATTTCTTACAAGCCTTGTTTGTGGACTGAAGTTAATTTGCATGTAGAGTATCATTCTTTTTCTTTCCATAACTTTATTTCTGTCCCACAAGTTTTCAGATGTTGCTAGATTTATGTAGTGGCATATCTTTGGCTCCTCAATTTTCTAATCCTTACCTATTTGTGTGCCATTTTTCAGAATATCTCCACATGTTTTTGTAGCCCTTCTAGTATTTTCTTTTTTCAATGCATTCCTCTCATTAAATTATTCAGAAAAATTTACGCCAGGGTACAAGTCTTAGTTGAATCCAATCAATTGTTTCAAGTATGTGTGACTTTGGTTGGGGTAATATAAAAATTATTAAAAATAATGCAAATCTGCTATGTAGAGAAAAGCTGCTGATCAGTAGCAGGCCTGTTTAAAGGGCATTTGGAGAATTGGTTATATATCACCAACTGCATGAAAAATCAGTGTGACTTTGGTTGTATGTGTGACTTTGGTTGGGGTAATATAAAAATTATTAAAAATCATGCAAATTTGCTATGTAGAGAAAAGCTGATGATTAGTAGCAGGCCTGTTTAAAGGGCATTTGGAGAGTTGGTTATATACCAACTGCATGAAAAATCAGTGCAAAGAAGATTCTAAATGTTGTCTACATCATTTTCTAAATGTTGTCTGCTACTTTTGTCAAGGACAGAACTCACATGCCAAAAAGTCAAGTCTGTCAAACCTAGGGAAAGTCATCAGTCACTTGCAATTATAACTATTTCCCTATGTCTCCTACTCCCAGGTTTCAATTATAAAAATCTCTAATGTTTATTTTTTTCATATCTCTTAAACCCATCAACTTGCTGAGTTCCTCATTTCAGGCCACATATATTTTCAATACACGTAATTGTTATCATACAGAATCAACTTCATTAATGCCCTTAGCGATATAGTTCAATACAGTATAAACCGACATGAGAAGACAATTGAAGTGTAAATTAATAAAATATATGTAAAATGTTGAAGTTAATTGAAAACAGTAGGGAAGGGTAAGAATCACTGTGTCATGATGATAATGGAAAGTCACACAAGATAACATAGAAATAAATAATAAATAATAAAATAAAATAAATAATTTTACCAAATAAATAATTTTACCCAAATAATCAGTGCATTTTTAAAAACAAAGGAATGGAAAGTTTATGTTTCTGTATTATTCATATTAAGCTTACTCAAATGTTTTTGGGAAGAAAAGAAATAAAGAACAGATTGGATTCATTTTCAAACATGTTGTACTCACCTATATCCCTACCCACATATAGCATTATCTTCATTTTTATAAATTAAATAGTACAAGTAGAATTCTGTATGTCTGACAGTAGCAAAAATTTCACATAAATCCTGATTCACACTCCTAATGGTCTCCTATTACAACTATAATTAACAGATATTATGCATCTAACATGTGTAACCTGCAGATGTTAATGTTTTATACTAATGATGTCAGCAATTTCTCTGTAAATTTGTATTTTACTACTGCAGTTAAATGACCCAAGTATCCTCAGCACTTCCACAAAAATTTTGCTCTGCATACTAACATGGAGTAGGCAAGAAAAGAAGTCTGCTTGCTTACAACGGACTTGGCAAAAAATCTAAACAAGTTAATAACAGAGGTGCATGGGCCCGGAGCATCAACTGGATGGATGCATCATCCCCAGGCACTCAACATTCACATGAAGATTGAGACATTTTTTAGCGGAAGCCCATGTCAAAAAGAAGTAATATTGTATGTTTCTATTTTGTGAACACATCACTATTTCTTTAAAACCAGTCAGAACATAAAAATAACACTTAGTATTCACACACAGCCTCTCCCCAACAAGCTCTAATTGTTTCTTCTAAGGAACTTTGACAAATGCTTTTGTTATGACATCTTTGCTAAGCTGCAGTGAATTCTGGACTTTTAATAGGGAAAAACTACTACATACCATTACAGTACAAGAAATCCAATACCAGTTTGCTCACCATCTTGGGAATAAGCAATGTTCTGCCTTTGCGGACGCAAGCGCAGACACGGTTTTGGCAAGAAAAAGCATTTTAATTGGCCAGACAACTAATTATTTTGAAAACAAGTGAAATTTAAGCATCTTATCTAACTAGGTTTTGTGACATCATATGATATTTTATATCTTTATTATGGTTATTGGCATACTATAGTTCAGAAGAAGTCAAGCTCCCTCAAGTCCTTCCAAGGAAATACAGTCAGATACAAAAGTCGGGCATCCATAATAATAATGAACTGGCCAGAGGCCATAATGCAGGGTCACCTTACACTAAATAGCCAAGTGATGTTTCTAGATCTTAGCCCTATGACATTACTGTGCCAAACAATCAGAGTATATGTCATATTCCTATGCAATTAACAGTTATCTTAAATTCCCAACATTTAGTAAAAATGTGTCAAGGACATTTGAGAAAATTTCCTAATATAGTTTCAAATTTTGGATGGTGCTTTCCTCCAATTTTCAGTGTTCTCTTCTACCTCTCCTTAAGAAATTGACTTATGGCCCAATACAAGGAAGCGTTCCACTCAGCAAATAGCGCTTGCTTCTCTGCACAAAAATGACAACCACCTTACAGGATCCACCTCTGGTTATGGCAGCCCACGTTATCCAGTCCTGGTTTGCTTTAGTGGAATCTGTTGATTAGTTGTTGAAAATAGCAAAATTGTTTGAGCCAAAGAGTACCAGAAAAGAATGGAAGAAAAAAAGTAGCTATAAAAATGGGGAAAATAAGGCAAAAGGGACACCAATTATATATTGAGTACTCAATTATAGTGCCTGATATATAATAAGTGATGAGAAAATAGTGATTAGTAAACAACCAAAACAGAGGAGATATGTGTTTCTTACTTCCAGTGAGGAACTGTTCTCACTTTGCGAACACTCATTTGGTGTCTGTAATGCAAAGTAAAGGAGTAAATCCTAACATTAGTCCTTCCACAAATATTTGTTGACTATATAACCTTGACAAAGGGCTGTCAAACTTTGAGACTGTTTCTTCATCTGTAAAATGGGATGAGAGTGATAATGTATGCATTCTCTAGTTCCTCTGCACTTATGTGTGTGCATATGGCATCGTGTTTATACCTGCATAGTAAACTATGTAATATATCATGCCACATTTATTTCTTATTTTCAACATTTCTTTCAGAGTTGCTTTAAATCAAGCCTTACTCGAGCCAGTTCTCTCTGGTTCATATATTTTATGGCAATACCTAGTGCTAAGAAATCTTGGTTTTTTATATCAAGAGGTTAAGATGAGTAAGAAATATGTCAAGATGAAATACTTTCTCACAGTTCCAATCAGGTGATAAGGTTAAACTGTAACTCATAATCGGATCTGGTGGGTCAATAAAATAACTCTTGCATTCTAGAATAAGTTTTAGCAAGACAAAGGAAAAGTCTAAATCTATGCCAGCCTGGATTATTATCAGGTGTATTAGGATCATGCTCCAAGAAATCCATTATTTTCTAACAGCCTTGAAATATGGGTATTTGCTCTTATAATCTCTTGTTAAGGAAGTAGTGCTAAGAGCTGTTGAGTAGAACAGAACTCAGCTATGGTTGCAAAACAAAAAATTGCTTATATCTGCAAGCTCAAAGAAATATGCTAAGAATTTCTTAAAATGGATCTTGATCTGGAATTTTACAAATAAATTTTAGACATAGCATGTTTAGTTTGAAATGCTATGATAGTTTTAATAAAATGAAACAATGGTTAGTCATCCATACTGAGAAAGTTATTTTTTTAATTGAGATTTAACTGTTAGGTGTCTTTTGAAAAATAAAAGCACTGTGCATAATCAACTCATCATATGAATACCGTTTCAATGTTAAAAATATTTTTCTGACAAAATTCTACTGTATCTAAGCTTTCAAATTTATTGACAGGTTATCATTTTGAATCTTACCATGTTTTTAATCTCCACACTACAATACCACCTTTTAAACTAGCATTTTATTTTCTTTTTGCCAACTGTATTATTTTTTCCTGAGAAATCTTCTCAGATGTTTATTATTTTCAAACAAACAAGTTTTAGGTTTGATGATTTCCTGATCTAACCAGAAAACTATTTTTAAAAATCAATTTCAGTAATCTATATTTTTCCTTTCCTTCTATTTTCTTTAGTTTTACTTTCTTCTTCTTCTATATTCATGCTTTGAGTGCACTACATTAATTCTCAGCATTCTTTTACATGTAACACTTTTTGGCTAAAATTTTTCATTTATGGAGAAATTTAACTGCATTGTTATTTTCTTAAATGAGGTGCTCTGCTCATCATTTGATCATCACTAGATCATAATTTTCATTGTTTTTTTTTTTCCTAGATCCATGGGTTACTGAAAAGTATAATTTTTATTATCAAACATATGAAAAAGTGGTGATATTGGCCCCCTTTATTGCTATTTATTTAATTTTGCTACAATCACAAAATATGATCTTCATGATACAATATAAATCCTTTAGGAATTGTTTAGACACCTTTTGCAGCCTAGTCCAAGGTCATTTGTCTTTTGGAACTCTTCCATGTGTTCTTGAAAGAGCTGTATTTTCTACTATTTGGGTGAAATGCTCTGCATCTGTTTGTTAATCAAGTTCACTTATTAGGTTGATCAAATTATCTGTATTCATATTAGTTTTTCCATTTTATCTATTGATTTTTTTGTACGTTCTTTTTTAAACAATTACTCTCCAGCTCATTCATTATGACTTTTAGATTTTCTTTTACCTTTTCCATCATTTTTTTATTTTTTTTTGGAACTTTAAATCAAGCTATATTTTAGTAGTATGTATGCATTTTTTTGAGAATTTTTATTATTATTATTATTATTATACTTTAAGTTTTAGGGTACATGTGCACAATGTGCAGGTTTGTTACATATGTATCCATGTGCCATGTTGGTGTGCTGCACCCATTAACTCGTCATTTAACATTAGGTATATCTCCTAATGCTGTCCCTCCACCCTCCCCCCACCCCACAACAGGCCCGGGAGTGTGATGTTCCCCTTCCTGTGTCCATGTGTTCTCATTGTTCAATTCCCACCTATGAGTGAGAACATGCGGTGTTTGGTTTTTTGTCTTTGCGATAGTTTACTGAGAATGATGGTTTCCAGTTTCATCCATGTCCCTACAAAGGACATGAACTCATCATTTTTTATGGCTGCATAGTATTCCATGGTGTATATGTGCCACATTTTCTTAATCCAGTCTATCACTGTTGGACATTTGGGTTGGTTCCAACTCTTTGCTATTGTGAATAGTGCCGCAATAAACATACGTGTGCATGTGTCTTTATAGCGGCATGATTTATAGTCCTTTGGGTATATACCCAGTAATGGGATGGCTGAGTCAAATGGTATTTCCAGTTCTAGATCCCTGAGGAATCGCCACACTGACTTCCACAACGGTTGAACTAGTTTACAGTCCCAACAGTGTAAAAGTGTTCCTTTTTCTCCACATCCTCTCCAGCACCTGTTGTTTCCTGACTTTTTATAGTCTTTTCCATATCCTTATTATCTGAATTTCCTAGGGTGTTAGATTTGTAATTTGTTATGTTTGCTGGCTGTTTCTATTACTGCTAGTTTGATCATATGATTTATAATTCTTTTATCTGGGCCTAATCCCCAGCTTAGAGTTGGTTTGTTTTTGTTTTCTTCATTGAGCCTCTGTGCCCTAGGTTACAAAAATGCCCTTACAAAGTGATTTTCTATTTCCAAAAAGGATTGTATGGCCCCTGTCCAATTTTTACTGTGTTTTGAGGGCTTCTAGTATTTAACCTACATAAGCAGTATAAGATTAGATGCATGCATAGAACTGTGCATGTGCATGTATATGTATATATGTAAATGCACATGCATATGTGTTTGTATACATTGATTTTGAACTCTATGTTATCCAGAATAGCTATGTGTTTGCCTGAAGATATGGGGCTGTTCATAGATAAGTTAGTCCTCCATGTGTGCCATTTATTTTTAGTACACTATGCTGCCTGAAGCCTTTCCTAACTCTTTTCCCTGACCAAGTAGATTTGCTTATTATTTCCTTTAAACTCTCATGGCAGTACTGTCTATTATAGTAGTAATCCTGTTACTGGAAAGCGGTCCCTATCCAGACCCAACAGAGGGTTCTTGGATTTCAAGCAAGAATTTGAGGTGCGCCTAGAGAGTCAAGTGAAAGCAAGTTTATTAAGAATGTGAAGGAATAAAAAATGGCTACTCCATAGGCAGCCCTGAGGAGCAGCCCCAAGGGCTGCTGGTTGCCCATTTTTAGGGTTATTTCTTGATTATGTGCTAAACAAGGGGTGGATCATTCATGCCTCCCCTTTTAAGACTATATAGGGTAACTTCCTGACATGGCCATGGCATTTGTAACTGTCATGGTCCTGGTAGGAGTGTAGTACTGAGGACGACGAGAGGTGACTCTCATCACCATCTTGGTTTTAGTGGGATTTGGCCAGCTTCTTTACTGCAACCTGTTTTATCAGCAAGGTCTTTATGATCTGTATCTTGTGCCAACCTCCTATCTCATCCTGTGACTTAGAATGCCTTAACCTTCTGGGAATACAGTCCAGCAGGCCTCCTCTGCCTTATTTCACCCAGCCACTATTTGAGATGGAGTTGCTCTGGTTCAAACGTCTCCAACAATCGCACCCCTGCAATTATCCTTTTACATGCTTTTTACTTACTGAATTGTGAATTCCTTGAAAACACAAGCTGTGAATTCTTTTTTCTAGCACTTAAAATTGTGAAGTCTGAAAAACTGGAACCAGAATGATGCAGAAACTGAAAAATATCCACTCAAATTTTCCCTCTATTGTGCTTTTTTTCAGCGCATATGAGGAACGTGGGGAGAGTATTTTTCTAACAAAACAAAGAAAAGAAAGTCAGAGTACCCTTGGGTACTCAACAAAATACACCTGTTAAAATGTGTATGCAAATGTGCCTTCAATTGACAGTTACCCTGAAAGAGACAATTTGACAAATTGCATAAGATTGCCCTATCAACGTATTATTGGTAAGCCTGAATACTTCCTGTGTGTAGCCAGGCAATAAAGTAGAAACTTCAGCAATTAACTGGTGAATTTGATAAATAAATTAATCCAAGTGACCCATTTGTGTCAACATTTCTGCTTTTACTTTGAAAGAAATGGTCACTTTCACTCTCCACTTTTGTAGACAAGCCTTAGAATAAAAACAATGCATCCTGTTGACATAACAGGAAGAATATCTATATAAATGAAATGCTTTCTATAACAGCATATTTTATATCCCTTGCAATAAAATCTTAGGGAAGGAGGAACGATGTGGTTTCTTAGCAACTACTGTGTTGATGCTGTAAAATCATGTTTTATGTAAAACAAAATAAATAAAATCAGGATATCTGTATATATCAATACACATCAAAGCCCACATTCTGCCAGTGCTCCTAAGCTAAAGCAAATAAAACACACCTCCTCTCAAAAATGTAAACCACCATGCAAATGGTAACTCTGTTTATGCCCCTTTAATCTTGGCTCATGACAGGCTACAGTTATTACACATTTTACCAACCTAAGGAATGATCATTAAGCAGGTATCAGCAATGCTGCTGCATATACTAACAATAATGGTAACAAACTTAATAACACCTTCAGAGAAGGACCTAAAGTATGGAAACAGTCAAGTAAACACAGGGGCCTAAAGCTACTTTTACAAGGTTCTCAACACTGTTGCTATTAGAAGTCAGGGCATTCAAAAGCTTAAATGAATATTTTTCCAAGGTATCTTTGTATAATTGGGGAGGGAGGTACTTACATGACCTGATTATAAGCTCCATGAGGACAGGAAACGTGTTTGCTGTTCTTTGCCACTAAATCCCCAGCACTTAGCACACACACAGTGCCTAGTGCGTGGTGGGCACTCAGTACATGATGAGTGGATTTGAGAGGAAATTCTTTCCAGAATAAAATTAGAGACTGAATGAGGAAAAGCTCAACACAATTCACAGCTGCCTTCAAAGCCAAGTGCATAAAATAGCTGTGGAATTAAAGACAATTTGAATTATCATATAGGAAATAACTCCTATTTACTTGCTGTTTTACAGCCTATTCTGCCATTATCTCAAGGGAATTTTATATAGCTCTGAGAGGATCCAGGCAAATGTTATCATTTCCAATTTACAGATGCACAGGAAAAGTAGTATCATGGGCATTTTATTAGGAATGATAAAACCAAAATTATTTTTACAATTAGTAAGTGTAACCCCACATAGCTCCTATGTGATCCTGAGAGCATATGTCCTTTATGTGGGACTTTTTCTGTGTGTCCTCCTACCCTTTAAGACTCACAGCCTAGAAATTACGTTGTACAAAGCCACACCTAGCATCACCTTTTTTCTTATATGCCTTTGTAGTATAGAGTTTAAAGGCAGGATGTTTGATTACATTCATCGCGAATAACTCTTTGAGGCAGGCACTTTAATGATGGCTGACTCTCCGAAGGCATTGATGGACAGTTGAGTGGAGGAAAGAACAGAGATTATCCCTGGGAAATAATGAAAACCACAAGAGAGAGAATGATAGGAAAAACCGCTGTTATAGGAGAGATCAGATAAACACATGATAACTACCATATTTGAATCCATCACTGCATCATTTTTAGAATTTTCTGATTTGAAATTTCAATAAGGCTCTTCTGCCTCCGCAACATATTTCTGCTTTCTCTTATTTGCCAAAAAAAAGTTTTCCTAAAGTTGCACTCCAGAAATATCCAGGTTAGATTCATCATTTTCTCCTAGCTCCTGAAGGGATGGTACATAAGCGTTATCAGCTCCAGTGTGGTCACTACTAGTAGGTGGAACTAATGCAAGCATTGCAATTCTATGTAATTATTTTATTCGTTTTACTTTGCATGCTGTGACAGCAGAATGTGCTAGCACTTAACATCTGGGAGTCTCCCCAGCTAGCCCTGCAGACATTAACGATTCCCAATGCAAGCGTATTTTAGGCTCAAGCTGGGACCCTTGTTAAAAAATGTTTCTTAGTATATTATTGGACACCATATTACACTCAAAAATACAAATTGCTTCCACTACAGATTCATAAACATCGACTGTCATTTGCCCTCAATACTGCCTGTCTAGCCTACTACATCCTTTTAATCAACATTTCCACTCTCCCCAAACTTCTATTTCAGACATCCTCCAAACTACTCATTAGTCAACTCCTCTACCACGCATCCTTCTCCCTTTTCCAGAGGACCTTACTTTTTACTTTACAGAGAAAATAAAAGCCACCAGATAGATATGATCTTTTCTCTGTTACAAAATTTATTTTCATACCTAATCTATAATCTATTTCTATAACCTTTCACATAAGAGAAGCCACTCCTGTCTATGGACAACGTTCATTTATCCTAAGGTCCCATCCTTTTCAGGAACTTCTACTTTTGGTAGCAATTATCCTTCTCTCTTTTGCTTATTCAATCCCTTTTTTTCATACAGATCTTTCCATTAGATTTAATAATTCTTAAGTCTCCACCATTAAAAAAACAAAAAACAATAAACAAACAAACAAAAAAACAGGCTGTACACAGTGGCTCACACCTGTAATGCCAGCACTTTCGGAGGCTGAGGCAAGTGGATCGCTTGAGCCTAGTAGTTCAAGACCAGCCTGGCTAATGTGACGAAACCCCGTCCCTACAAAAACTCAGCCTGGATGACAGAGGGAGACCTCGTCCCCCCCCCAAAAAAAAATTAAAAATATCTCATGGAACCTCATGCTTTTTATGGTTATTTCTATCTCTCCTCCTGTCCTAACCAAATCTCTTCAAAGATTCCTCTATACTCATGATCTTTCTGCATTTCCTCACCTCTCATTCATTTCTATTTGACTCCATAAGCCTTCAGCAACATTACAACTAAATTCCTGACCTCCATGTTGCTAAAAGCTAATGGACACTTTGCAGTTTTCATCTTACTTTAGTGCAACAACTTTTCATATCATTGCCCACACCTGTTTTTTGGGAGACACATTCCTTTCTTGGCTAACAGGACGCATTATCCTTTTCTCTCCTTCTCTTTTTCTCCATTTTTATTTCAAATGAATACTCTTCTACCTGGTCAATAAATATTGGAGTATATCATGACTTGGTTCTAAGCTCACTTATTTCATTATTCCCAGGTGAAGTCACCCACACTCATGGCTTAAATCACCACCTATATACAGATGGTTCCAAGGTTTTCATCTTCCATGTAGACCACTTTTCTAAGTATCAGCTCTGTATTTCCAATTGTTTACTTGAAGTTTCTTCAATGTTTCAAAGGCACCTCAGGACCAAAATGTCTAAAATTGGGCTAATAAACTTCCTACCCAAAAGGATTTCATTTCCCCCACTGTTCACTGTCTCGTTAAGAGTACCACCGTCCATCTTGCTATATAAGCCAGAAATCCAGGAGTTGTCATTGTTGCTTCTACCACACTCATTATCATGTCCAATCATCATAATTCTTATGTATTTTACCTACAAATGGGATCCACCCACCTCTCCTCTTATTCACTACTACTTCACTAGTCAAAGCTGCCACCATAGCTCAACTACATTGCTGCTATAAATTCTTAACTGTATTGCTGCCAGCTGTTCTGGTTCCGCTCCAATTCGTCTTCTTCCAAAAGCCAGGGTGATCTTTTAAAAAGTATGGAACATATTACTTCCTTCCTTAAAACTTTGCAATGCTATTAGGTTAAGGATAAACAAAACATTTAATATGTTCTATATGTTCTGACTCCACCCTCTTTGTCACATCAAACTCACCCTTACTCTCTGTGCTCTGATTACACTGACATTCTTTTAGTCAACCATATTTTCTTTCATCACAGAGCTCTGTATGTACTGGCCCATAGGCCTGAGATACCACCTCCTTCCCTTTGTGTAATTATACTTCACACCTCAGATCCATTACCTCTTCTTCGGGAAATCATCTCCCTATTACAAGATACGTTCTTTGTAGTATTTGTCTCAGCTACCATTTTACATTGGATTTTTATGATTATTTGTTTAACAAGTCTTTTCATCCTCAGACCTATAGTTTCCAAGATGTAACAAAATATGCTTATCTTGACCACAACTTTATCCCCAGCACTTTGCTTGGTGTTAGAGACATAGTAAATGTTCAATAAATATTTGTTGAAATAACATTTAAATAAATCAGAATGATGGAGAATGGCAGGGAAAAAGGAAATAACTAGCCGAAAGATATCGGTTAAAATAACACAAGTCAAGATATAGAAAAAAAAAAAAAAAGCCACGTCTTTACTTGACAAGAGGCAGACAAGAAATTCATTGCTTGACAAGACATTCCCATGCTGAGTAGACACTATGTGTGACATGACATTAATTACTAGGAAGTTGCAACAATGGATGGCTTCTAATGTGCTAATTCATAAATGTTTCTCATGACCCTTTTACACCTTTGCAGCTTTTGTCACGTTGTCATGTCAGAATGATATGATTTGCCAGATGAAATACAGAAAGTCCACTTAAATAGTTAAATTTGAATTTTAGATAAATAACAGATTTGTTTCAGAGTAAATATGTTCCATGTAATATCTGGGACATACCTATACTAAAAAAGCATTTCTTGTTTATCTGAAATTCAAATGTACCTGGGTGTTCTTTTTGTTAAATATGGCAATCTTACCTTGTGTCCATATCTTTTTTTTTTTTTTTTTTTTTCTGAGACTGAGTCTTGCTCTGTCACCCAGGCTACAGTGCAGTGGTGCGATCTCGGCTCACTGCAACCTCTGCCTCCCAGATTCAAGCGATTCTCCTGCCTCAGCCTCCCGAGTAGCTGGGATTACAGGCACCCGCCACTGTGGCTGGCTAATTTTTGTATTTTTAGTAGAGACGGGATTTCACCATCTTGGCCAGGCTGGTCTCGAACTCCTGATCTCGTGATCCACCTGCCTTAGCTTCCCAAAGTGCTGGGATTACAGGTGTGAGTCACCGTGCCCGGCCACCTTGTGTCCATATATACAGTGACTCCTCTGCTGTCTTATTGTTCTTTTCCTTCTCACTGTGGGTGAACTTAGCCTTCTGCTTTTTTATTTTCCCCCACTGATAACAGCTTTCACTAAACTTTACGCTGATAGCTCTTAAATTGTTATTTCTCTTTTCTTACCACTTATCTAAAGCTCTAACCTCATACACTAACTGCCTGCAGGCCACCTCTACCTAGATATCTCATCATTGTTTCAAATCTAAAATATGAAACATGAGGTCACAGGTTTAGCCTCCAAAATGTGTAGTCCAACCAGCCATTGCTGTCACTTAAAGGGACATCACCATTCTCCAGGTCTATCTGGCTTTTTTGCTGAACTTTCATCCGAGTGACTCCTTCCACTTGACCATTAAATGCAGGCATTTTCTTAGACCTGCTGATACGTCTTTTGCGAGCCTTTAACTTTTGTACATTGCTGCTGTCATCGGTCATCTCCAAGCTTCCCTCATAATGGGCCCCCAAATTAGTTCCTCTTTGGATGCTCTTCTTTTAGGGAGAAATACTTACTTACAATATTCAATCTTGGCACTGAATCAGGACAGGAGGCAGTGTAATGTAAATTGAGGATAACTATACTTAGCATACAAGATATTTGTAAAAATATGCAATACATATGTATGTAGGGAGAAAATCATTATTATTATCATTAACCACTGTACAAGAATAACTACAGTGTGGACCATGTGTTAAATATTAACCACTGTTATGGAAGGCAATGGGAAAACGGAGTTGTATTCTCTCCCATTTGTCTTAGTCTCAAATTTTTCTTTGAAATTTTGATAAGAATCCCTTCTATTTACATCACTCATGGATGCACACCAATATACATATATCCATGTGCCAGGGATGATATTTAAACAAGAGAGTTCCCTCAGTGTCAGTGTCTGAAATTTAAGTACAGAGACCTTTTGCCTCAACTACACAAATGTCAATTGTCTATTATTTTAGCTATTTCTGGGCCAGTAAGTTAAATGCTTTTTAACCCAAATGCACACAAATTCTTAAAACTCTGAAGTATCGCTCACCTTCAGACCTTCAGTGTGAATTTTTTTTTCCTTTTTTTCTGTTTTTTTTTTTTTTTTTTTTTTTGAGGCAGAGTCTCACTCTGTCACCCAGGCTGGAGTGCAGTGGCACAATCTCGGCTCACTGCAGCTTCCACCTCCTGAGTTCAAGCAATGATTCTCCTGCCTCAGCCTCTTGAGTAGCTGGGACTACAGGTGCACACCACCACCTCTAGCTAATTTTCGTATTTTTAGTGGAGATGGGGTTTCACCATGTTGGCCAGGCTGGTCTTGAACTCCTGACCTCAGGTGATCCACCCGCCTTGGCCTCCCAAAATGCTGGGATTACAGGCGTGAGCCACCGCACTCAGCCTTCAGTGTGAATTTAAGCCATCATTACCTTCAACAAACTGTTCACGAATGTGTCATATGTTACTTTTGTGATGTAAGTGGAGGTTTGTAGACATTAGTGATTTTAAATGGGGAAAACATCTTAGAGAGAAAGTGCAACTTGAAAACTAATTCCCTGTAACACTCAGAAATTATTTGCTCTGTATTTATTTCTCAGCTTCTACTGTTGAACCTTTCCTCCATTAAAGGTAACAGAGATGGGGGTGGAAAAAACAAATGACCTTTCTATGGGAAAATGCTGCCTGCCCTACTGTGGGTTTATTGTTTAAATATTTCTTGTGCAGTGTAGTTACAACTGGAGTGTCAGTTTTCTTCTTAGTTCTTCCTCCTTTAGTTTAGCTCACTCCAACGTACCTTATGCCAAGCTAATCTTCCTAAAATTCCCCCATTTCATTTCTCTACATAATAGCTCTGGTGACTCCCTGCTGCGTAGAAAGTCATGGCCAATGCCTCAGCCAGACCCATACAGCTGTACATCACAGGCCTCATCTTTCTAATGTTGAAGTCCTCTCATCATTTTTTGTTTCCGCTCCTCCCGTCCCTCTCAACAGGGGCAAGTTTATCAGGTGCTCCAGACCTTTGCTCATGCTACTGCTGCCGGCCACCTCTTCTCAACCTTCACAATTGCCCCCAAGGCTCATAATACAACCATTCTCCTCCATTCATTCTTTAAGGACAATCACAATCTCAAAATAATCATTTTCATGTTTACGTATGATACTCCCCTTTTTAGCCATTTTGCATTTTGTCTCCCTAATCAAATTTAGCATAGTGTAAGGGACGACGGTGGCCTTCTACTTCTCTGAGTTCCACTTAAGACAGGTCTTTACACTGTTTGTGATTTTAATTGAGTGGGTAAAGAACTGAATGGTATAGTGGAAAGACCACTGGACTTGAATTCAGTGAATCAAGACTGAAGTCTCAGTTCTACTTTTTACTAGAATATGTTCTTCAACACAAGTGATTTTAGTAAGTGATGCCCACTCCCTTCCCTATAAAACGGGGATAAACCCGCCATCCTAACTAAGTCATAGTGTTGTTGGTTGTTGTGAAGATAAAATCAGGTAATATTTTTGGAAACCATAAACCAGGGCCTTAAAGGAAATATAATGTTTGGTGCTCAGTGTCATTGTGTGTCTATAGCATTTATAGGTCAGAGGCCTAGGGCCATTAAATTACCCTTCTAAGAACATAGAAGTAAACATTTATCTACCCTTTCCTAGCTATGGGTCAGACTTCGTATTTTCTCATATTTCGTAATGATAATACAGAACCAAGCAACCTACCCATGAATTTATTCTATGTTGGCAATGTGCCTTCTGCATAAATCCTTTTTGTTTCTTTCCAAAGGTCAGATGTATTACCGAACATAGGCTCTAAGAAAATGTTTACGGAGTCAATGTTAATTTGGAATAAGAAGCTATTTAATGGTTCCCAGGACATGTTTCCTACTGTCTACCCCTTGTCAAATTCTTGTGCCTTATTGAACACCAACTGACACATAAAGCATGTTAAGAAATGTGACATGATTTTAAAGAATGCAATCAGAACAAATGGCCAAAGCATTTCTAAAAATGCAACATATGTAGTTATGTGAAAATCAATGCTTAATGAATAATAATAGAAAATATTTATATAGCACTTACTATATGCCAATCAATGTTCTAAGTGCTTTCCCCAATGAATTAGTAACTACTGCTTTCCATACTTTATAGAAGAGGAAACGGAAGCACTGATCATGCAGTTGGTGGGTAGCTCACCAGAATGCAAACCCAGGTAGCTGAGCTTTTGAGTTTATATTCTTAACCACTGTCCTATTTGCCTCAAAGGACAAATCTAACTAATTCTTTTGAAAATTAATATAGTACTTCATTGTATGAATGGATCACAATTTATGTAACGAATCCCTTATTAATGAACATTTTGGTTGCTTTACCCTTTTGCCATTATAAACTTTTCAATGAATAGCCTACTAAAAACTAATTGCATATTTGTCTAAGTATTATCTTGGGATTAATTTTTATACATTTCAGAATAGAGTATTCCAGAACATTTATACTTTGAATTATTTTCACATGTAAAATCTCATTTAATAGACATAACTTTGGTTCTTTCAATTATCTCAATTTTAGGTACAAAGTACTTGGAATCAGAAAGATGAAAGTGCTCAAAGTCATATTGCTAACATGTGCCAACTGTCAGATTGTAATCTGAGAAGTCTAAAGTTAAACCTCTTACTCTTTTTACTTATAGTCCACTGTCTTCCTATAACTAAAGGGGGCACCTTCTCAGATCGCATGCCACAGACTTGAATGTCAGTTCCTCTTTGAGTCCTGCTCCACCCCAGTGGGGCTCATCCTATCACACATATCTTCATTCTGTTGTCTATAGAAAATATAAACAAAATCAAAGCCAAGAAACATCATTTCACTTCAGATGTCTAATTTGCCACTAAATTTTTTTCAGATTTTGAAAAACTATGATTTAATAAATAATATTTCTATGTCATAATATAACCATAAAACTAGGCCAAAAGCGATGAGAGTAACAATCTAGTGAGAATCAGGCACAGTTATTTGTGGCTGTGGTTATTTGTGACATCTTACCATACAAGTTTCAAATAAGTGCTGTTGAATTAGGAGAGTAGTTGAAGGAAATTTTTTTTTAATGGGTGGGAGAGGTTTGGTTAAAAATTGGTGAATGAAATATACATATTTACCACTGCTCCTACAATCCTCAATAAAACGACACTAAAAGAAAGAAAAGGGGGTTGGAAAGGTGTGGTGGCTCACGCCTGTAATCCCAGCACTTTGGGAGGCCGAGGCAGGCAGATCACCTGAGGTTGGGAGTTCAAGACCAGCCTGACCAACATAGAGAAACCCCATCTCCACTAAAAGTACAAAATTAGTCAGGCGTGGTGGTGCATGCCTGTAATCCTACCTACTCAGGAGGCTGAGGCAGGAGAATTGCTTGAACCCAGGAGGTAGAGGTTGCAGAGATCATGCCATTGCACTCCAGCCTGGGTAACAAGAGCAAAACTCTGTAAAAAAGAAAGAAAAGGAAGGAAGGAAGGAAGGAAGGAAGGAAGGAAGGAAGGAAGGAAGGAAGGAAGGAAGGAAGGAAGGGAGGGAGGGAGGGAGGGAGGGAGGGAGGGAGGAAGGAGGGAAGGAAGGGGGCAAAAGGAATGAGGAAATAGAAAACAGCATAGAAAACAGGTTAACAACATGTTTGAAGATGGAAATCCAAAGGCCCTTTGTTAAGTAAGCAGGTCTGAAATGTGTTTACTGAAGTAGGCTGTCACCAAAGTAATCACCAGAAAGTCATTATTGTTAGCATTCAGACTCCTGTGTAGCTCCTTCACCTTGACTCTGGGCTGGCCCTGTGATTTTCTTTAATCAATGGAGTGTGACAGAAGTGATCCTGCGTCAGTTCTGAAGATCAGTTGAAAATCAGTTCTTTTTTCCCTTCTCGACTGTGAGAACTCTGATATGCATACCCTAGGCACGTGTTTGGACATTCTTCTCAGAAGAAACTGACCAACACGGGACAAAGTAACTACAGGAAATTCATATCAGGAGAATTGTGAAGGGGATTCTTAAGATGGGGTTAGATGGAAATAAAAAGATTTCAGTGTACATCAGGCCAGAGAGCTGTAAGAACAGGACAGACATTTCCAAGAAGAGAAAAAACAAACAAACAAAAAATGATAGAATAGTTGATCTCCTTGAAGAAAGATTTTACAGTTATACAGGGGAGTTTGAGGAAGAATATATGACTTTATGTTGAAAAGTAATCAAGTGAAAAATCAAGGCAATTATCTAGTCTAGGCAAACAAAGACTAATAGCAGGTAAGATATATGTGTATGATTCTTCTGTGAATAATTTGTATGAAGACACTGACTAGTTAATAAACCAAAAATTCTAATAGTATTTGGATGGTGAGGAAAGGGTAACTGAGAGTATGTGACGGTGGTGTGGTAGTAGCTAAATCTACACTTTCCACAGTATATAAAACAGCTAATATCTAAAATTGAAAAAAAAAATTACTGGCAGCATATGTACATTATTTAGAAATAGGAAAGTAAAATCCACAAGAACAGGGTTTTGACATGTGAGGGGAGAGGGGTTGTCTTTCTTTATGAGCCTTGACGCATTTATATAAATTTTTAACAAATATTGCTTTGAATAAGATACACACGATGTTAGAAAAACAAAAATAAAAACAAAGAGAAAGAAAAGTTCAGCTATAAGAAGTAGGAAGTTTTTCTTGCAAAACTGAATGTGTAGACTTAATAATTTTCAAACATCTCCTCTTAAGTCTGTCCAACATAAACAATGAGACCTGAATGCTGATTTTCTCCTACAGCTACACTGGCAATGCCATACAGGTTTCCCGGGTTCAGATATCAAGTAAAACCAACCTGTAGCCAGATAAGCTTATATTTATAATTTATGTTTTCTATTTATTTTTTAATCCCAAAATAAGGTCTACTTTTTTCCTGGATATTGGATAAAATCAACTGAATATATTAGAGTAAAAAAATATTTTCATGAAAAAATTAACCTTACGGCAGTTTTATTTAGTGTTTCAGTTTTGCCATTCTGGATATCTAGAGAAAAAAATGCCCAGAAGTTGTCTCCAGGCAACAACCCAAATGCAGCAAGCTGAGGAGCAAATGAACTCAGCAAGTGACAAGATCTAGGCATAAGTATAGGGAGACATGATGACATGTGACTAATTGAAGAACTTTCACAGCATAGGGGAGACATCCAATGTATGGAGGCAAGAAAAAGACAATTGAGATTTTGGAAACAACTAGAAAATATAAAGTTTAAAATAGAACTGAAACCATAATAAGCGGGATGTTAGCTTTCCATTTTTCTATAATGTGAAAAAAAAATACATCTGAATGATGAATCAAGTAAAAGAAGACAGTAGAAAGAAAAATAAGCCAAGTAAGGTAAAGAGATCAAAACACCTGAGCAAAGAAATAAATACGAAAAGTGGATGAAAAATAGCAATAGAACAACAACAACAATAACAACAACAACAACAAAAAACCCCACAAAGCAGAAATATTCCTCATTGCTTTATAGAGCTAGAAATAATCCACTAGTAAATTTCTATCATTATAGCCAACTATGCTGACACAGAAAACACCTCCTCTTTCTTCAAACACAGAAATACTCAATGACACGCACTTGGCTTTTTTAAAAGGCTTTACCCAAGTCTAAAAGCAAGAAAGGGAAATCTCCAGCAACAAAAATAAAACTGGACCTCAAAGCAAAAGGGTGAGCAGAGTGATATGAACTTGGAAGAAGCCTCAGGCCTGTGTGTGGCTAAGGAGCTAGAACTGAGATGCCCGAATAAAGTCTATCAAACAATGTCTATTATTAAAAGTAGAACTAAGTGGGAAACGTACTTCCATAGGAAATGTATTCCCAGACACAAGGCAAGGAATCTTCCCTGTCCTGCTCTGCCCTACTCCCACTCCCAAATCAATTTGGGTGAAACATTAATGACTGCTATAATGAAACACAGAAATGCACCAACCTTTGGATAGCAAAAGGACAAAGGTAAGAATTAGCACAAGACTTGAACTGGGGAATCCTGAAGCAGTTAATACAGAAGTGCACCAAGAGGAGTAGACCCACTTTATGGGCATGAGAGGCCTCCCCGGGAAAAAAAAAATAACAATTCTATGTTTATAAAGAAAATTGAACTTTAAGGAAGAAGTAGGATAAAAAAGCAAAGAAATTTGTTAAAACATATTGCTGTATGTAAATAACTATTGACAATAAATAATAATAATAGCAATGAAAAGTTTGAAAAAGTAAATAACAAGATAAAATGTTAGATTTACATGGAATGAAAAATAGAATTTGAGAGTTTGGATTTAATCTTTCTGAAGGCTTAAGGAGTAAGAAACATTGATTAGCTTTAGAGTTTAAGCACATATGTTAAAAATGTTAAGGGTGGCCATTAAAGGACCAGAAATAGAACCCTTTCCTGAGTAAAGGGTTCTCAGTACCATTTGCTTGGTCTTAACTCTTCCTTGCCCTGATCTATGCATCTACAGGCTTATCTCCAAGGACTGTATCATCTGGGCTTTCTTATCCTCCAGGTTCTTAGTTTGGCCACAGCTGTGTTACTCTGTTAAGGGCCACATCTCCTACGGAATGAGCCCCTCCTACAGCTTTCGCAGTTGTTTCCCCCTATAAATGGCTGCCTCATCTTGCCTCTCAGACCCAGGGGTAGTAATAGCTTCTTTTTGCCCCTTAGAGCCTGTAGAAGGATGCTCAGGATTATCCATGATCTCTTGTTTTTGTTAACCCTGCCCACATCTTTGCATGCGGACGTTTTGTTCAACTCTTTTCAATAACCCCTTTGAAGTGTGTCATCTGTGCATTGCTCTGTGTATTGGCCCCTTACCAATACAAAAACGTAACTTCCAAATTAATGTGGAGCAGAAAAAAGTAGAGCTGGAAAAAGTAAAGACAACTCCAAATCTTAGGAATCCATGGAAAAGGGAAAAGGAAAAGGAACAAGTATGCTAAATAGAAACATTAAATAACACAGTGGACGTAAAAGAAAATGATATGAGCAATAGGATATACCATTTATGTACATTTTTGAATGAACAAAACAAAACAATATTATTTATTGATTATAGATGCATATTTGCATAAAGCAATTATAAAAGCATGGAATGGAATTATATATGCCAACTTCAAGCTAATGCTTGCTTCAAGGAAGGCTTAAAAAGGGGATCTAAAAAGAAAACATTTAAACATATCTGAAGTGCTTTCTTCTTCTTTTTTTGTCTTTTTTTTTTTTTTTTTTTTTGAGACGGAGTCTCACTCTGTCACCCAGGCTGGAGTGCAGTGGCATGATCTCGGCTCACTGCAACCTCTGCCTCCTGGGTTCAAGCAATTCTCCTGCCTCAGCCTCCCAAGTAGCTGGGACTACAAGCACCCACCACCACACCCAGCTAATTTTTGTATTTTTAGTAGAGATGGGGTTTCACCATATGGGCCAGGCTGGTCTCGAACTCCTGACCTTGTGATCAGCCTGCCTTAGCCTCCCAAAGTGCTGGAATTACAGGCATGAGCCACTGCACCCAGCGTGAAATATCGTATTCTTTAAGAAAACTATTTGAAGTAAATATGCAACATATTGGTACTTTGGCTTATTTTGAGTAGTGTACATGGGGGGTTATAAAACTTACTGCAGTGTCTGTGTGTCTGGACTATTTTATAATAAAACAATCCATTATTCTAAATTAGAACTGTTTGGTTCCTACTCAAATCCTGTTGTATCTTGATTTTTTCCCATTTATGTGACCTACACTACTGTCTTAGAGTGAAAGAAGTCTTAACATGTCACAATTGTTGGATCAAAGACCTTTTCTCCATGTATATTAATGAATACTTTTGCTGTACTACCTTTAACATATAAAATGTCATCGTCAAATATCTATTAACATGATTTACAAAACATGAAGAAGACACTGTCTCAGCCCTCAAGGATCCAATAATAATGAGACTTTAACACCCCTACATGATATTAATTAAATTAAAAAATAGTTGCATTAAAGGAGGCATTGTAGCCATATCACATTCTAGATTGCTTAAACCATCCATGGATATTTCAACATAAAGTCATGTGATCATTTAGCATTTTGAGAAAATAATAGCCAGCTCCCGATGACATTGATATATCCTAATAAAATAAGATGGATTCTAATGGCCATCTTTCTGAGAATTAACTATATTATTCACATTTTTCATTTTGTCATATGACACTGTAGATACATGAAAATGTAATTCAAATTTTCTTGCAATCATTATAGGCCTTTCTGCTTCAGATATAATATTCTTTTGTGCTCTAAGAAGCAGAATAAATGTAATATATATTGGCATAATGTTACATTGAGAATAGTAAATATTTTAATTCAATATTCTAATGCTTTCAATTTTCCCTGTGTATTTTTATGATCAAAAAAGATAGATCTCTCTGGGGCTCATGTCAAGGAAGAATATTCATAAACATGCAGATTATCCAATTTTAATAGCGAACATTTCCAATTAGGGAAGGACTGATTTCACCAAGTTCTGGATTACATGCAGGCCTTTGAGCTCCTTTTCATTACCAAGATCTGTGTGGGGTACTTTCCCCTCACTTGTAATTCAAGTCTTCTTTCAAATAAGAGTAGAATGAGGAAAGAGGAAAAATCTCAATTCAGGCTATATTTGACATGATAGTGTTCTAAATAGGTTTTCTTACAGAGAAAGATAGTAACATAGATCAAATCGAATTTGGGGACTACACATAAATTCATTTTTGATACCATCTTCCCCAAAAGCACAGAGAAAAGGTTAATTACAAAATGCTTATTCTAACACCAAATAAATAGTGAAATGTACTTGTATTTTCAGTGATAAGTACAGGGGAGAGTAGCTGAACACTATCATCTCCTGTGGGTCAAGGAGCTTTGAATGTGTTATCTCACCTAATTCTCAATAATCTTACAGCAATTCTACAGACGGGGAGACTGAGGCCCAGAGAGGTTCAATAATTTTCCTATAATCACATAGCAGTTAAGCTGTGGATGCAGAATTCTAGTGCCAACAATTTTGGTTCTAAATTACCAATTGTAATAACAAATGGAATTAGGAGTATTGGTTTTAAACCAGGATAAAAAATGCAAGTATTTCATTTACTTACTACATACCCAACCAGACAGCACTCCATTCTATGTGATCGACTGCTACATAAAGAAAATCTTACTTTTCTTCCACCTCTTAATGTAGATTGATCCATCATTTTTCAAGAAGAAAAACTGTCCTCAAGGCTGGGTTTTTGCAAAGTGAAAACATATGCCACAAAATGATTTTTCTCATAAAAAATCAAATGTAGAGATTTTCATGGTGTAAAGATATAGTACTTGTGTTGACATGTTACATTCCTTAATAATTCAATCAACATATCTGTAGAGTTAAACAAATGCAAGATTTTATATGATGGCATGAATCAGAAATGAATATTACAGACCTGAATGCAGGCAAAGAAATTAAGTCCAATAGTTTCAAAGGGTTATCAGGGACTATGGAGCGAGGTAGAGTCGGAAATCAATGGCAATAACCTAAACCCTATACCTCTGATTTAACCAGAAGAGTTTTGGTTTTATCTGTGTTAAGTAACAAGCTTCTTCACTGAGGCATCATTTGAATATATTGTTTCACAATTGAAACAACTTGAAATTTACTTTTCTTATCCAATTGGCTCATTTTTCAGATAAGGAATATGGGTCCAGTTGAGTTAATTCACTTGCTCAATCCTGCACAACTACTTGGGGCTGAGCTGGAATTTAAAAAATATCCTCCATCATGTCTCATTCTACACCTAAGTTCTCATTACTATAGGTAGCATACAATTAATGGCTACCAATAAATTATAATCTTTTCTATACTGTGAATATAATTTCTATAGTGCACTATAGTTTGAAGCATTTTGTTTTTATGTGTGTGTGTGTGTGTGTGTGCGTGCATTACTTGTTCCTCATAGTTTTTTCTATGAATTGGACAGTGTTAATAGCATTCATATTTACAGATAAAGATGTTGATGCTCAGTGAGTAAGTGACTGACTTAGGGTTAGAACGCCGTTTTCCGAATTCTTAGTCCAGTGCACTTTCTTCTACCTCCAACAGTATCTCTAGATTAAGGATAAGCATCAGGACTATTTCTTACCAAAAATATGTTGTGCAATATTTATTCTAGAATTGCATTTATTTCTATTAATGTTACTTATAAAGAACATGGTGGGTGACTCATGACTTTGCTGTAAATTTCAGAGCTTGCTGGCACTGTAGTAATCTCACAGGTAACATCCCTGCTTGTTTGAAGAGATTGGGAAAACAAGAGTTGCAAACACTGGCAAACATCAAAGACCTATTATTGCTGATCAGTGTGAAAAACACACTTGGATATTCTTTTCCACAAGTTTCAAAACAAAATTTCAGTGAAAAAATGTCAAGCTATTTTTCCATAACATTCATAATAAACGCAGACTAATTCCATCAATCACATGTTCTACCAAAAGTGGCATTGCTACTCACATTCACTATGTCAATGGATGACAAAAAAAAAAAGGTCAATGGATGAATAAGGAAATGCGATGGCCTTGTTTTCTTTAAATGGTAATATACTTTATATATGCCTCTTCAGCTACAAGTAGTAATTAAATTTTTAAAGCTATCACAGACTTTAAAGAGTAATGGCAGTTCCCTTAAGGAAAATGTATTTTTAGATCTATTTTAAACAGCTATTTATCACCCAACAAATACACGTGTGCGTGCACACACACACACACACACAATTTCATTTGGCTTTATCTACCACTTAAACCCTTTCGGTGATAAATAAATGTTGCAATACATGTGAAAAAAATTATAAACTGTAATTCTCCATATAAATGCAGTAAATCATTATTACATCTTAATAGTGTAAAAAATAAAGTAGAGGTTGCTCTTCAAAGACTTTCCTCCTCATCTAATAAGGAATAAATAGTAACTCCTCTTAGAAGCAAAATGCATTCAAAGACCTGTGCTAACATTCTTAAATATCTGCTAACCATAATAAAGAAATCAATGTACTTTATGTTCTTAGCTCCCGAATTTAGCCTAAATATTTGCCCTGACATGCTTATACTGGTCCAAGCAAGCATTAGGTCATAGCCTGTTCCTCTTCCTTATTTGAAGGTGTTTTTACCTTTCTCAGCATTCCACAAGTTACCTCCTCCTTCCTTTGCTCTCCTCTGACTTGGACGCTTTTAAAAAGTTCTAACTTGCTAGCCAATCGGGACAAACACAGAATGTGAGGTCCCGCTCCAGCCAGCAGAAACCAGACGCAGCAGTAGGGTGGACGCGTCAGGTTATAAATGACCCTGTCTCCTTTGTTCAGTGTACTTTCATGGCAAAACTGCTGGCGAGTGTACCCTTTCTGCAGAAAGTAAAAATGGCCTTGCTGAGGAAATTAAATTTATGTTCAAGTGCTATTTCTTTACAGCACTGGGCAATCAGCATTTCTAACAATAGTATCAGCTGCTGCAATATAGTTTGGGATAATAATCAGTCACAGCCTTCACTTGAAATAGTCATCCATCACACCATTTCCTCATGTCTAGACTGTTGAATATCTCATTTTACACCTTCATTATAAACTCACACTAATTTTTGCAGTTATATAATTCACTAATTTTCTGCTGAAATTTCATCATTCTGTAGTTAATCTCATCTTAAGATTTACTCGAATCAAAAATGAGGATTCTTCTCTGATTTCTTATTGCATTCCCTCAATTTTGCCTGAAGTGTTTTAAATTCTATAGTACAAAGAGAACTTGAAGGGTAGTTCCTAAAGCTCCTTTTTTGCCTGAGGGAAGGAAGTGACTTGCCTAAGCCAGCATAGTAACAAAACTGTTTTTTGTTGTTGTTGTGGTTGTTTTTGGTTTTGTTTGAGATGGAGTTTTGCTCTTTCACCCAGGCTGGAGTGAAGTAGCGCCATCTTGGCTCACTGCAACGTCTGCCTCCCAGGTTCAAGCGATTCCCCTGCCTCAGCCTCCCAAGTAGCTGGGGTCATAGGCACCCGCCATCATTCTCGGCTCACTGCAACTTCTGCCCCCCCAGGTTCAAGCGATTTGCCTGCCTCAGCCTCCCAAGTAGTTGGGGTTATAGGCACTTGCCATCATGCTCGGCTAATTTTTTGTATTTTTAGTAGGACAAGGTTTCACCATGTTGGCCAGGCTGGTCTGGATCTCCTGACCTAAGGTGATCCACTTGCGTCTACCTTCCAAACTGCTGGGATTACAGGCGTGAGCCATTGCGCCCAGCCACAAAACTGGTTTTTGACCCTTGTCTTCCAATTACGAATCAAGTCTTCTTTTATAACGCCAAGCACAAATAACCTAAAAGTGTTACTTTCTCAGGGGAAAAACCCTTCAAATAAAAATGGAAAAAGAAGTCCGTGCTTCATTGATCTCTCTGGTTTATTTTCTGAGAGTACAGTCACCTATAATGCAAAGACACTTTTCCTATTACTGTCAACAACACGACACTATTATGTTGTTACAACATATAGTGGCCATAACATATTCCATTATATCAGCAGATTTTGTATAATAAGAAACACAAACTCATGGCTCTCCTGCTCTCCCATTTAATTATGAATGCACTAAAATAGCAATACCAATATTATGAAGTTTCCCCAAAGGGCTACTTCAGTTATTATTTTTATGACATATATAGGCTTAAAGTATTTCCCAATACATATTCAAAAATAGAATTACAAAAAGTGAACTTGGGAAGACAATTCCACATGAAATCCCATTGAAGTTATAAGACAAAGCATTCATGAAACTGCAAATTCATTTTAACACATTATGTTTAAAAATATAAAGTGTACTTAATGGTTTTATTCTGCATAACATATAACCATAAAGTATCCAGAGAATGTTCTCAGTGAATTTGGTTTATTTCCTTCTTAAAGAAAATTACGAAGAATAGTCAAGGGAAACTCACTCCATGCCAACCCCCACCCCTCCGTTGAGCAGAAGACCCATTTTTTTCCATAGTAGGTAATAAAATGCACCTGGAACTATACAATTTTCTAAAGGTCATAAGAGGCAAAGGGAATCTGAACCACCATTTGCAATCTTATTCAGGATCTTTAGCATTCTCACTGCAAGCCTGTCAGAAATGTGAAGGGGGAAACATTGAAGTGTTAGTCTACACAACTGAAAATTACACATTTCTAACAAGAGTTCAGGTGATGCTGATGTTTCTGGTCCGTGGACCACACTTTGCATAGCAAAAATTAATACATTAAGTGCCGGGTGTGGTGGCTCACACCTGTAATCCCAGCACCTTGGGAGGCCAAGGAGGGTGGATCACCTGAGGTCGGGAGTTTGCGAGCAGCCTGACCTCGCGAACTTTTAGTAGAGAAACGCTGTCTCTACTAAAAATACAAAATTAGCCGGGCGTGGCGGCACATGCCTGTAATCCCAGCTACTCAGGAGGCTGAGGCAGGAGAATTGCTTGAACCTGGGAGTCAGAGTTTGTGGTGAGCCGAGATCGCACCATTGCACTCCAGTCTGGGCAACAAGAGGAAAACTCTGTCTCAAAAAAAAAAAATTAATACAATAATATTTTACCAAGGTCATTAGCTAGTAAGAAGAAAAGAAAAGAAAGGTAGAAAGACCTAGTCTTCTCAAAACCTCCTAACCACAGTGTCTCAGCAATCTCTTCCAAACTGCCTCTCTTTTAAGAATGCAATGCCGGCTGGGCACGGTGGCTCATGCCTGTAATCCCAGCACTTTGGGAGGCCGAGGCGGGCGGATCACGAGGTCAGGAGATCGTGACCATCCTGCCTAACACGGTGAAACCCAGTCTCTACTAAAAATACCAAAAAAAAAAAAAAAAATTAGCTGGGCGTGGTGGTGGGTGCCTGTAGTCCCAGCTACTTGGGAGGCTGAGGCAGGAGAATGATGTGAACCCGGGAGGTGGAGCTGGCAGTGAGCCGAAATCTCACCACTGCACTCCAGCCTGGGCGACAGAGCAAGACTGTGTCAAAAAAAAAAAAAAAAAAAATGCAATTCCATACTGTGCAACTCTGAATTTTACATGGAATAGGGACTGACTCATGAAGTTGTGCATGGATAAAATACAAACAATGATATACATTCATATTATGTTACATGTGATGTATAAAGCTAAACACAGAGTCATAACTCTGGTTCTTCAGTGTTTAAACCCATTTTATGGTGTATGGTTTTATGCAAACAAAAGTGATGTGTGAAACCATAATGTTATAGGAAATAGAAAGAAATTATTTAGGTAGACAGTTAAGGCAAAGCGAGTCCCCAGCAGAAAACTTTCCTTTTAACAAAAAGCAGCTCAAAAATAGCTCCCTTTTTAACCTCATGCAGTTCAAAGAAATCACTTCTAACAACAAGCTGCCTGAAAGAGCAGGCAGAGATAAGACAGCTCCACACAGAAGTGGGGGTGTGGGGAGTCTCCTGGGTAATCACCCAACTTCATACTTACACAATGGGCCCAGTAAAACAGTGGGCCTTAATAAGCGCATTCCCTTCCCTTTAGGCCACTAAGATAGGGAAACTAAAAGCAGACTGGGGGGCAGGGGGATGTCTGCAGCTACAAGAAGATGTATGGGAATAGACATAGAAACTCTCCCTCCCAGATAAGCTAGACAAAGAAACACAGACTAAAAGTCAGCCTACGTGGTCCAGGAATGGGGTGAGAGCTGATTAAAAACTCTGCTCTATACAGATAGCACACCTGGTCCCAGCTGAATCATTGTGCCCTAGGAGGATAAGACCTCCCCTCCTCACTAACCCCCTCCTCACTAGCCCATTTATAAAAACCCTGACATTTTTACTACTACTTGGCAACCTGCTCAGGACCCCTCTCTGTGATGGAGAGCTGTACTTTGCTTTTGCCTATTAAACTCCCACTCCAAACTCACTTTGTCTGTGTGTGTGTCCCTGACCTTGATCTCCTTGGCCATGAGACCAAGAACCTTCGTATTTACCCCAGACAATGAAGCTCCTTCAATAATAGGCAAAACAGGCCAAATTTATATCACATTCTCTGTCTGAATGGACAGCCCATCAATTATAATATAATAGAAAATTATCAGCTTATATACCATCATCTCCTCCTAATTCGAACAATGTGATACCAGAAAGCCCTCTGCATTAGAGAATTAAAAAAAGGTATGCCATTTTTAAAAGCCACATCTCAGTAGAAAAGTCTGGTAAGAGTAAGACAATGTGATTCCTTTTTTTTTTCTTTTTGAAACAAGAGTTTCACAGCAGCGCAATCTCAGCTCCGGAGTTAAAGCAATTCTCGTGCCTCAGCCTCCCGAGTAACGGAGGTTACAGGCGTGCGCCACCAAGCCTGGCTAATTTTTGGTATTTTAGTAGTCACGGGGTTTCATCATGTTGCCCAGGATGGTCTCGAACCCCTGAGCTCAGGCAATCCTCCCGCCTCAGCCTCCCCAAGTACTAGGATTACAGGCGTGAGCCACTTCATCCAGCTGCCAATGTGATTTCTTCAAGCAGCCATTTTAAAATAAAGTACCAAGCAACAGAATGACAACATAAAACTGAAACACAAACGATGACAATGATCTTGCACCCGAATATGTAAATAATACCTGCAAATTAATAACTAAAACAACTCAACAGAAAAATGAACAGAAGTCTTGAGAAAACCAAAGAGGATATCCGAATGACCAAAAACATCAAAAGGTTCCCAACCTTATCAGCAATCAGGTGAATACAAATTAAAACCAAAAGGAAATGTTCTAACAAACCCATAAGAATGGCTCAAAATTTTAAAATCTGACAATTTCGTGCTATGAAATGTGTAAAGCAAAGGAAAACTTCACAAACAGCTATTGGGAATGCTAGTTGTTACAACCACATTGGAAAATGGGCATTATCCACTAAAGTTGAAAATATGACGCAGCAATTCTACCCTGAAGTATAACCCCAACAAAAAAAATGCATCCATATTTGCACAGACACGTTCAAGTATTTTCATAGCAACATTGCTCATAATACCCCAAAACTGAAAAATAAATTTTATGTCCATCATCACCACAATAGACATCTATATTATGGTTTAGCCACACAATGTAATACTGCACAACAGTGAAAATAAATGAACTACTGCTTCATAAAACAATGTGGAAGAGCCCAAAAACATAACATTGCATGAAAGAAAGTCAGGACCAAAATAAGATAAATTGCTTGACTCCATATATATGAAGTTCAAAGGTAAGAAACACAAGTCATGCAAATATTTTTGTGGGGGGGATGAAAGAGGAGATGTAATCAGGAGGGGATATAAGAGGCTTCTGAGGTGCCAGCAGTATTCTATATCTCGACCTGAGCATGTTTACATATATGTGATCACACTATAATAATTCATGGAGTTGTACATTCATGATTTGTGAATTTTTCTGTATGTAGTTTATATTTCAATGAATAATTTAAAACAAAGAAAGTCAACAAATACTTATTGTGCACTTACTTGTGTGATAGGAATTGAACAGCAAAGTGGAGATTATTCCTGCTTTTATGGGCTTTAAAGTGTAGAAAAGCATGCGTGAAATAAGGAAGCAGCTAAATAAATATACCATTATAAACCAATTAAGTGCTATAATATATAAGGACAGGGTGCAATGAGAGAAATGACAATAAATGAAAAAAATTACCTTTCATAAATCCAGGGGAGCATCCCAGTGCTGTTGAAATATCACAAATGAGGCAGTGGTTGACCTACAAATAAACAGTATGTTGGAAGCTACTTTATGAAGACCTGCTATGTTCCACCTCCTTCAGAAATCAGATCACTTGTTAGGGAAAATATAATGAGGAAGCTGTAACGTGTACAAGCAGCCCCCTCTTATTACCACTGGGCAAGGTTTCTTAAAATGAGATCTATACCTAGGCTTCTCAAACTTTAAAGTGCATATGAATCACTGTGGGATCTTATCAAAATACAGATTTTGATACCATAGATATTCGGTGGGGCCTAAGGTACTGCATTTCTAACAATGACACAATGATGTCCACAGTGCTGGTCTGTAGATCATACTGTGAGAAAGGATGGTCCATATGGTACCAAGCCAACTGATTAATTTAGCCAAACAACTACTTACTTCAATGGGAAACAGCAAAATCCCTAAGGAATCACTTCCCTGAATTGATAGCTTATTTGAAGTTTAATTTCAGTTTTAACATTGAAATCTTTAATGCTTACGTTTATTTGTTCTCTTATTTATATATCTGCCTTATTAAAAAATATTTGAGGAAAATTCCAGTCAGTTAAAATGACTCAGTAGAAGATCACAGAATCATTTAAGTTGTTTCTTTAAAAAATGTACTATATTCTGCTCAACATCACTAATTACCAGAGACATGCAAATCAAAACCATAAGGAAATATCATCTCACACCAGTCTGAATGGCTATTATTAAAAGTCAAAAAATAATAGATATTGGCAAGGTTGCAGAGAAAAAGGAATACTTGTACATTATTGGTGGGAGTGTAAATTAGTTCAACCATTGTGGATAACAGTATGACAATTCCACAAAGAGCTATAAACAGAAATACCACTCAACCCAGCAATCCCATCACTGAATAAATACCCAAAGGAATATAATATTTTCCATCACCAAGACAAATGCATGCATATGTTCATTGCAGCACTATTCACAATAGCAAAGACATGGAATGAAACCAGGTGCCCATCAAGGGTGGATTGGATAAATAAAATATGGTACATATACACCATGGAATACTATGCAGCCATAAAAAAGAACATGAGTGCAGCTGGAGAACATTATCCTAAGTAAATCAATGCAGAAACAGAAAACCAAATACCACATGCTCCCATTTATAAGTAGGAGTTAAACACTGGGTATTCATGGACATAAAGATAGAAACAATAAACACCAGAGACTACTCGAGGGAGGAGGGAGGGAAGGGATCAAGGGTTGAAAAACTAACTTGTTTACTATAGTCACACCTGGGTTATGAGATCATTTGTATCCCAAACCTCAGCATCATGAAATATATCCATATAATAAACCTGCACATGTACCCCCAAATCTAGTAGTTGAAATTATCCGAAAAAATAAAAGAAATATTGATACAGACTATTAAAATTATCATGTAGATATGAAGCTATTATCAATTTAAAACAATTATATTTATCTGTCATTGAAGGTAGCCCTGAGACCAGGAGATTTAGGGGACAGAAAACGGGATGTGGAGTCAGAAAACTTGAGTTAGAGTTCCTCTCTGACAAGCATTAGTTGAGATCATGATGACACAATAAAACCCTTGATTCTCAATTAAAAAATAATATTTGGCAGATGCCTGCCTATTGCACTTTACAAATAAACTTATTTCTGCTTTTTAAATTGAGGTTTATTTGATATATAATGAATTACACATATACGGAGTGTAAAATTTAATGAGATTTGACATATGTACCTCTGTGAAACCATCGCCTATGATTGATCCACATAATGAACATAACCATTACTCCCCCAAAATTTCCATAAGCCCTTTTGTAATCTCTCTCCCACCCCTGCCCACCTCTACTTTCAGCCCCTAGGCAATCACTTTTTTGCTTTCTGTCATGATAGAGTATTTGTATTTTTAAAGTTTTATATAAATGTAATCATAAAGTAGATACTTTCTTATCTGGCTTCTCTCACTCAATATAATTATGTTTTGATTTATCCATGTTGTTGCATCCATCAACAGTTCGTTTCTTTATATTGCTGAATAGAATTCTATTGTATGAATGCACCAAAATATATTTATTTGTTCATCTCTATTTTAGTTGCAACTGCTATAACAGAATAGATAGACGAAGTGATTTATAAACAACAGAAATTTATTTTTTCACAGTTCTGGAAGCTGAAGTCTGAGAGCAGGTGCCAGCATTATTATGTTCTGAAGAGGGCTGCTCTCTTCCAGGTTGCAAATTTTCATTTTGTTCTCACATAGCAGAAAAGAGAATCCAGAGAAGCTCTCTGGATTCTCTTTTCTAAAGGAATTAATCTCATTTGTGGGGGCTCCACCTTTATGAGCTAATTACCTCTTAAAAGCTCTCTACCTTCTTTTTTTTTTTTTTTTTTTTTGTATTTTGTTTGTTTGTTTTGTTTTGTTTTGAGACGGAGTCTTGCTCTGTCGCCCAGGCTGGAGTGCAGTGGCGCAATCTCGGCTCACTGCAAGCTCCGGCTCCCGGGTTCACGCCATTCTCCTGCCTCAGCCTCTCGAGTAGCTGGGACTACAGGCGCCAGCCACCACGCCCGGCTAATTTTTTGTATTTTTAGTGAGACGGGGTTTCACCGTGTTAGCCAGGATGGTCTCGATCTACTGACCTCGTGATCCGCCCGCCTCAGCCTCGCAAAGTGCTGGGATTACAGGCTTGAGCCACCGCGCCCGGCCAAGCTCCACCTTCTTATATCATCATATTAGGGGTTAGGATGCTCACACATGAATTTTGGGGGACAGAAACATTTAGTTGTTAGCTATCTCTTCATAGCCATTTGGTTTGATTCTAATTTGGGGGTATTACAAGTGAAACACCTATGAACTTTTGTGTAAAAGTATTTATATGGACATACGCTTTATCTTACATAAATGCCTCACAAAGAAATGGCTACGTCACATTGTAAATACTTGCATAACTTTTTAAGAGACAAACTTTTCAAAGTGGTTGTCCCAGTTTAAATTCCTACTAGCAGTTGATAAGCCTTTCCATTTCTCTACATCCTTACTAATACTTAGTATGCTCAGTCATTTTAACCTTAGACATCCTAGTAGGTATATAGTAATATCTTATTTTGGTTTTAATTTGCATCACCCTAATAACTAATTGTGTTGTGCATCTTCTCATGGAATTATTTCCCATTCATATATCTTATTTACTGGTGTCTGTTAAAATTTAGCTCATTTTTAAAGAATTGGTTATTTAGATTTTATTATTGAGTACTGAAGATTATTTACATATTCTAGATGATAAAGGATTCTAGAAGGCTTTATCAGATGGATGCCTTGTAAAGATTTTCTGCCAGTTTATGACTTGTCTTTTTAACTTTTTTACAGTATCTTTAGAAGGGAAGAAACTTTTAATATTGATGAAGTCCAATGTATAAATTTTGAATTTTATGGAATATGCTTTTGGTGTTATACCTAAGAAAATATAGCCTAACCCTAGGTCACAAAGATTTTAGGCTACATATTTTCCAAGAAGTCTTAGAGTGTTAAGTTTTATAACTAGATCTATCTTCAAATGTAAGTTTATTTTTAAATATAAATCAAAGTTGTGAATCAAAGCTCAATTTTTTTGCATATGGAGATCCAAATGTTGTTGGAGAACCATTTTTTTTAAAGACTGTACATAACTCACTAAATTGCCTTTTCACCTTTGTCAGATTCCAAAGACTTTCTATGTGTGGGTTCATTTGGAAACTCTCTTCTGTTCCATGAGCTATTTGTCTAATTTTATGACAATACTAATACACTGTCTTGATTATTATATCTCTTTAATACTCCTTAAAATCAGGTATTTTTATTTCTCCAACTTTGGTCTTTTTTTTCTAAGTTTTATTTTTCTGGTACTTTCACATTTCCATAGGAATTTTAAAATTAGCTCATACATTTTGTACAGAAAAAGACTGCTAAGATTTTGATTTTGATGACATTTAATGTATAGATTAATTTTAGAAGTATTGATATCTTAACAGTATTGGATCTCTGACTCACAAGAAATATATATTTCTCTATTTATAAAGGTCTTTAATTTCTCTGAGTAATACTTTGTAGTTTACAATGTACAGGTCTTGAAGATGTTTTGTCAAAGTTGCCCATAATTATTTCACATTTTTGGTGCTGATCTAAATATTATTGCTTTCAATGTCAAATTATGATTGTTATTCCTAATATAGAGAAATGTAATTAAATTTTGAATATTGATCTTGTATCATATAACTTTGACACATGCACATATTAGCTCTAAAACTTTTGTAGAATTCATTGCATTTTCTACAGAGATGATTATGTTATTTGCTAAGAAATACGGTTTTACTTCTTTTCCAATCTGTATGTCTTTTTCTTGCCTTATCGAACTGGCTAGATTCTTCGGTACAATGTTGAATAGAATTGATGAGAGTAGACATCCTTGCCTTGTTCCTGACCATAGGATGAAGGCATTCAGTCTTTCACCATTAAGTATGATATGAGCTTTAGGGTTTTCACAGATGACATTCATCAGATTAAGGAAGTTTCTTTCTATTCCTAGTTTGTTGAGAGTTTTCGTCTAGACATAGATGTTGGATTTTTTCAGATACTTTTATGCATATATTGAGATAATCGCGTGGGCTTTTTGTTTAATATGATGAATTACACTGATTTATTTTTTACTGTTAAATTTGCATTTCTAATATAAAACATGCTCGGCTATTACACATTGTTCTTATATTTTGTTGGATTTGATTTGCTTTGATAAAATCTTATTTACAATTTTTGCATTTATATTCATGAGTTTTATTTTTTGTAACATAATTCTATGGTTTTATTATCATGGTAATGCTGGCTTCATTTGATTAGTTGAAAGTATTCTCCCTTGATTTTTTGAAATAGTATGAGAGAAAATGATGTTATTTTTCTTTACATGGTAAAGATAAATTAATGTTGCAGATGTATGTAAGGTTGCTATTTGGCTGACCCTAATATTGGGAGATTTTTTCTAGATTATCCAGATGACTCTAATGTAATCAACAGATTCCACAGAAGTAGAAGGAGAAATAGGAAAAATCAGTGTAAGCGTGATGTGACATGAGACTCAACTGACCATTGCTGGCTTTAAAGATGGAAGGGAGCTGTGAGCCAAGGAAGATAGGCAGCCTCTAGAAGCCGAAAAAGGCATGAAAATGGATTATCTTGAGCCTCCAGAAATAAATCTAGCCCTGCCAACACACTGATTTTAGTCCATGTCAGACTTCTGACTTACAGATTAGTAAAATAATAAATGTGTATTGTTTAAATCACTAAGTTTGTGATAATTTGTTATTGAAACAATAGAAAACTAATACAGCAGAATTCACCAATGAAGAATTATTAGCTCGTCATTTTCTTTGCAAGAAGCTTTTAAATTTCAAATTTAATTATTTTAATACATAAAGCTCTATTCAAGTTGTCTGTAGTTTCTTCTGTGAGCTTTTGCAGTGTGTCTTTAAAGCAATCTGTCGATTTCATCTAAGTTGTTGAATTTATCGGCATGAAATTGTCCATAATATTCCCTTGTTATACTTTTTTTAAAAAAATTAATTAAATTTTATTTCAGTCTCTGGGATACATGTGCAAGACATACAGGTTTCTTACATAGGTAAACCTGTGCCATGTTGATTTGCTGCACCTATCAACCCCTCACCTATGTTTTAAGCCCCACGTGCATTAGCTATTTATCCTGAGGCCCTCTCTCCTGTCAACCCCGACAGGCCACAGGGTGAGTTGTTCTCCTCCCTGTCTCCAGATGTTCTCATTGTTAGCTCCCACTTATAAGTGAGAACATGCGGTGTTTGGTTTTCTGTTCCTGTGTTAGTTTGCAGAGAACAATGGCTTCCAGTTCCATCCATGTCCCTGCAAAGGATATGATCACATTCCTTTTTATGATTGTGTAGTATTCCATGGTTTATATGTACCACATTTTATTAATCCAGTCGATCATTGATGGGCATTTGGGTTGATTTCATGTCTTTGCTATTGTGAATAGTGCTGCAATGAACATATGAGTGCATGTTTCTTCATAATAGAATGATTTATATTCCTTTGAGTATATACCCAGTAATGGGATTGCTGGGTCAAATAATATCTCTTGTTCTAGGTCTTTAAGGAATTGCCACACTGTCAGAAGTAAAATGTGGGGTTAGAGGCCCCGCACAAAGTCCCTACTGGGGCACCACCTAGTAGAGCTGTGAGAAGAAGGCCACCATCCTCCAGATCCCAGAATGGTAGATCCATTGACAGCTTGCACCATGGACCCGGAAAAGCTACAGAAACTCAATGCAGCCCCTGAAATCAGCCAGAAAGGAGGCTGTCCCTGCAAAGCCACGGGGCAGAGCTTGCCAAGACCATGGGAACCCACCTCTTGCATCAGCATGACCTGGATGTGAGACATGGAGTCAAAGGTGATCATTTTGGAGCTTTAAACTTTGACTTCCCTGCTGAATTTTGGACTTGGATGGGGCCTATAGCCCCTTTATTTTGGCAAATTTCTCCCATTTGGAATGGCTGCATTTACCAAATGTCTGTACTCCCATTGTATCTAGGAAGTACCTAACTTACTTTTGATTTTACATTCTCATAGGTGGAAGGGACTTGCCTTGTCTCAGATGAGACTTTGCACAGTGGACTTTTGAGTTAATGCTGAAATGAGTTAAGATTTTGTGGGACTTTTAGGAAGGCATGATTGATTTTTCAAATGTGAGGACATGAGTTTTGAGATGGTCCAGGGACAAATGATATTGTTTAGCTGTGTCCCCACCCAAATTTCATCTTGAATTCCCATGTGTTGTGGGAGGAACCCAATGGGAGGTAATTGAATCATGGGGGCAGGTCTTTCCAGTGCTGTTCTCTTGATAGTGAATAAGTCTCATGAGATTTGATGGTTTTATAAGGGGGAGTTTCCCTGCACAAGCTCTCTCTTTGCCTGCTGCCACCTATGTAAGATGTGAGTTGCTCCTCCTTTCCTTCCACCATGATTGTGATGCTTTCCCAGCCACATGAAACTATAAGTCCATTAAACCTCTTTCTTTTTAAAATTGCCCAGCCTCAAGTATGTCTTTATCAGCAGTGTGAAAATGGGCTAATACACTTTCCAAAGTCTTTAAAACTAGAAATGAATTTTAGATCCATCAAAGTTTTGAGACATTTCATAAAATTCTATAGTAATTCTGCAATGGTTGTCCCAAACTCTAACAAGCACCCCTAAAATTATCCTTACATCTATCTATGGTTTGGAAGGGTATCTATGTAGCTTTTCTTTAAATTTCTGATAATAATAATCAGTGGAAGAGTTTGTTAAAAATAGCATGCCAAATTTCTCTCCTGAATAATCTGCTTTAGATTGTCTGGTGTGGGACTATAACTTTATTTTTTAAGCAAGAACCCTAAATAATTCATGAAATCAGGAAAGTTTTCTAAATAATGAGTTACAGGACCCCTTGGCCAGCAGATACCATTTAGAAATACAAACTATGGTTACAATGTCCCCTCCTTGGCTCATACTTGGTCTACTTCCTTCTTAGCCAAAACAAATTCACTGTGTATGGGTAGTAGGTAGTGACAGATGAAAGTCAGGTTTTTTTATGACCTGACAACAAAAAACAAATTAAATTTTTAGAGTATATTTTTGAGAGGAAAAAATAAGCCCTCATATCTCCCTGTACTTCAATTTCATTTGATATGTAAGTGTTTCCAAAATTTTTGCACCCACAATTTGCCAAGTTGAATAAAAGATCCCATGGAAATAAAGTGCTTTGCTATATCCTACTAGATACTAGAGCATTTGGTGTCTTGACATATGTCAGGCAAGTGGTTTGTCACTCAATGTGAATAGCAGAACATGTGAACAGGAAACAACAGACAACTGAATGACATTTAATAAGATCCCAACATCATGTCTTTCATATTCCTCACTAAGGGATCTGTCAAGAGATAGACTTTATTTAGGCAATTTTTCCAATATTTGACTAGATAGATTTAAAGAGCATAGTTTGTGGCTACTTTAGAGGCATGCAAGTCAAAAGTTTGTTTAGATGGCATGGTGTTCAGAAGAGGGCCTGGGGATAGGAAATAATATAACACCTGGAAACAGAACTCTAATAGATAGCTGACAATGTTGGAGCACTTAAATGCCAAGTACTGTGTTGTGTGCTTTACACATATCATGTGATTTAATCATTATGACAACCCTAATTGAAAATGTGTCTTGGCCAGGCGCAGTGGCTCACACCTGTAATCCCAGCACTTTGGGAGGCTGATGTGGGCGGATCACGAGGTCAAGAGTTCGAGACCATCCTGGCCAACATGGTGAAACCCTGTCTCTACTAAAAATACAAAAATTAGCTGGGCATGGTGGCACACACCTGTAATCCCAGCTACTCAGGAGGCTGAGGCAGGATAATCACTTGAACCCAGAAGGCAGAGGTTGCAGTGAGCCGAGATCATGCCACTGCACTCCAGCCTGGTAACAGAGTGAGACTCTGTCAAAAAAAAAATGAGAAAGAAAATAAGTCTTTGACTTTGGATTATCAGGGGGTAGGCATCTCTATGGGTATGTTTTCCTGAGGAATTCAGAAGAGTGTTAAATGCTAACACCCTGGAAAACAGTTAACAAAGAGCCTAACTCTGTGAGGACTAAATGTTATCAATCTGCAGACAGTGTCCTGGAGCAAAGCCCTTGTAGAGTCTTTTTATAAGCACAGGAAAGGCAACTGGTAGAATCTAGTCACAACCCTCCCACCTCAAGTTTTATTTATTGTTCTAGGCAATGAACAATAAATAAAATCACATACCAACCTATTGCCACACTGTTATTTGTCATACAGAAGGAGTGGGGTGTTAAACAGTATTTAAGAAGTAGCAGTCACTTATGTGAGTATCTTATATCCTAATGCTCTCATTTAATACCACATTAGAGGTGTTAGTCCATTCTCAGGCTGCTATTAAAAACTGCCTGATACTGGGTAATTTATAAAGAAAAGAGGCTTAATTAACTCACAGTTCCACATGGCTGGCGAGGCCTCAGGTAACTTATAATCATGGTGGAAGACACCTCCTCACAGGGAAGCAGGAGAGAGAATGAGTGATGAGCAAATGGGGAGATGCCCCTTATGAAACCATCAGATCTTCTGAGAAATCACTTACTATCATAAGAAAAGCATGGGAGAAGCCATCCCCATGATTCAATTGTCTCCCACTGGGTCTGTCTCACATACATGGAGACTATGGGATTAAAATTCAAGACGAGATTTGGGTGGGGACACAGAGTCAAAACATATCATTTTGTTTCTGACCCCTCCCAATCTCATATATTCACATTTCAAAACACAATTATGTCTTCCCAACAGTCTCCCAAAGTCTTAACTCATTCCAGGCTTAACCCAAATGCCAAGTCCAAAGTCTCATCTGAGACTGGGCAAGTCCCTTCCACTTATGAGCCTGTGAAATAAAATGCAAGTTAGTTAAGTCCTAGATACAATGGAGGTACAAGCATTTGGTAAATATACCCATTCCAGATCAGAGAAAATGGCCAAAACAAAGGGGCTACAGGCCCCATGCAAGTCCAAAATCCAATAGGGTAGTCATTAAACCTTATAGTTACAAAATGATTTCCTTTGATTCCATATCTCACTTCCAGATCATGCTGATGCAAGTGGTGGGCTCTCATGGCTTTTCACAGCTCTGCCCCTGTGGCTTTGCAGGGTACAGCCCCACTCCTAGCTGCCTTCCCAGCTGACACTGTCTGCAGCTTTTCCAGGTGCACGGTACAAGCTGTCAGTAGATCCGCCATTCTGGGGTCTGTAGGACAGTGGTCCTCTTCTCAAAGCTCCACTAGGCAGTGGCCCAGTGGGGACTCTGTGTGAGTTCTGACCCCACATTTCCTTTCTGCACTGCCCTAGCAGAGGCTCTCCATGAGGGCTCCACCCATGAAGCAAACTTCTGCCTGGACATCCAGGTGTTTCCATACATCATCTGAAATCTAGGTGGTGGTTTGAAAACATCAATTTTTGACTACTGTGCACCTGTAGGAGCAATACAATATAGAAGCTGCCAAGGCTTGGGGTTTGCACCCTTGGAAGCAATGGCTTGAGCTGTATCTTTGCCCCTTTTAGCCACAGCTAGATCTGAAGCAGGTGGGAAACAAGGCACCAGGTCCTGAGGCTTCACAGAGCAGGGGGGCTCTGAGCCTGGCCCAAGAAATTATCACTTCACCCTAGGCTTCTGAGCCTGTGATGGGAGGGGCTGTCATGAAAATCTCTTACTTGCCCCGGAGACGTTTTTCCCATTTTTCCTGCTGATTAGCATTTGGATCCATGTAAATTATGCAAATTTCTGCAGCCAGCTTGAGTTTCTCCCCCAGAAAATGGGTTTTTCTTTCCTGTTGCATTGTCAGGTTGCAAATTTTCCAAACTTTTATTCTCCATTACCTCTTGAATACTTTGTTGCTTAGAAATTTCTTCCACCGGATACCTTAAATAATCTCTCTCAAGTTCAAAGTTCCACAGATCTCTAGGACAGGGGCAAAACACTACCAGTCTCTTTGCTAAAGCATAGCAAGACTGACCTTTACTCCAGTTCCCAACAAGTTCCTTATCTCCTTCTGAGACCACCTCAGCCTGGACTTCATTGTCTATATCGCCATCAGCAGTTTTGTGAAAGCCATTATACAAGTCTCTAGGAAGTTCCAAACTTTCTGACATCTTTCTGTTTTCTGAGACCTCCAAATCTCTAGGAAATTCCAAACATTCCCGACATCTTTCTGTTTTCTGAGCCCTCCAAATCTCTAGGAAATTCCAAACTTTCCCACATTTTCCTGTCTTTTTCTGAGCCCTCCAAACTATTCAAACCTCTGCCTTTTATCAGTTCCAAAGTTGCTTCCACATTTTGGGGTATCCTTGTAGCAGCACCCCATTCTCTGCAGTACCAGTTTACTGTGTTAGTCCATTCTCATACTGCTATAAAGAACTGCCCAAGACTGGGCAATTTATAAAGGAAAGAGGTTTAATTGACTCACAGTTCCACGTGGCTTGGAAGGCCTCAGGAAACTTACAATCATGGCAGAAGGCGCCTCGTCTTCTTCTTTTTTTTTTTTTTTGAGATGGAGTCTTGCTCTGTCACCCAGGCTGGAGTGCAGTGGTGTGATCTCGGCTCACTGCAAGCTCCGTCTCCCAGGTTCACGCCATTCTCCTGCCTCAGCCTCCTGAGTAGCTGGGACTACAGGCGCTTGCCACCACGCCCAGCTAATATTTTGTGTTTTTAGTAGAGACAGGGTTTCACCGTGTTAGCCAGGATGGTCTCAATCTCCTGACCTTGTGATCCGCCCACCTCGGCCTCCCAAAGTGGTGGGATTACAGGTGTGATCCACCACGCCCGGCCAGGCAGAAGGCACCTCTTCATATGGCAGCAGGAGAGAGAATGAGTGTTCAGCAAAGGGGGAAGCCCCTTATAAAACTATCAGATCTTGTGAGAACTCACTATCACAAGAACAGCATGAGGGAAAACACCCCTATGATTCAATTACCTTTTACCAGGTCCCTCCCACAACACATGGGGATTATGGGATTATAATTCAAGATAAGATTTGGGTGGGGACCCAGAGACAAACCATATCGTGTGTGTGTGTGTGTGAGCATGCGTGTGCACATGTGTACATGCACACAAGCACACACCTGTGCACATTAACATCCTGCAGTATTTCAAACATTCATTTTCTTTCAGAGAAGCTATAAAAATGTACTTTACTTCTCTGAGAGATATTTTTCTAACATATGGATATTTTTTAAGATATAGTGAGCAATTATTTTAATGGCCATTCCCATGAAGTAATATAAATACCACTTCATTAGCTTCAGAAGACATTCCTATGCTCTTACAACTATAATTGAAACTGCCATATTGTAGTGCTGCATGACATCAATGCAATACGACATGTAATGTTACACTTGGACAAGCCCAGTCCTCACAGACTTGGCTTCTATCTAAGTCAATACTTAAGAGCCATTTCAAGAAAGCAGTTGGTAAGTCCCAAAGCCATAACAACTATTACACTTAGATTTAAAAGCAGCAAAAGTCTATTTACATATTATTATGTATCAATGTTTTAACTACAAAAAGCTATGCAGTAAACATCAAAACCCTTCAAAATACCCTTTATACTTTTCTTTTGAAGTATTATTAATTATTCAAATCAAATAGAATACAAAATACTAAAAATATTTTGCAAAATCATATAAAATAGTGCACCTTTCTTGGCCCATTGCCCCATTTTTCTTTAGTCATCTTAATACCCTATTGCTCATTAGTCATCACATGTACTAGACTTCTATTACTCTCCATAGCTTTGGGACATCAAAATTTCCCATGAGATCCTGCAAAAAAAATAGGAAATGGCTATACCAGTCATGTTCAGTATAACTTTCAGTTATAATAAAAATGTCGTGTATCTTCACTTCACAGTTGATAGCTGCTGGTCACATGTGGTTATTGTGCAATTGTACATTAAGTACATTAGAGTGACTTGGGGGTGTCTGAATTTTTAGTTTAAGTTAATTTTAATTAATTTAAATTTAAATAGCTACATATGGCTAGTGGCTACCAGTTTGCACACTGTAGGCATATACCAATGATATTTAAGACCACCATCTAATTTAAAGACTTGTTAACATCATGGAGAAAGGTGAGAGCCAAAAAAATAAACATGTGTGATATCTACTCATATTCTCTTCTTCCATCAATACAAAGCTTGATACACAAAGCTGGGAGGGAATTTCCACTTCAGTACTCTGGGATGTGTGGACAGACATTTCTCCTGTTTTATAAAATGGCAAAAAGTAAACCACCTTCAAACCATATCTTATACCCCTAACCCATGCCACATTATGTTTTCTATTTATCACAGAATCACAAACTGACTATAATTAAAGAGGACATTTGACTCAGTGCTAGTTAAGCAAATAAGAGACTATGATATAGGTGATATCTGGCAGTGCCATGAGCCCCAAATATTGGACTGCATCTAAATGATAGAGGTGGTTGTGAGGAGTGTGAAGCATCAATAGCTTTTGAACCATGGTGAGTACTATACTTTACAAAGCACATGCTTGTCCTAAGAGCAACGGTTTAACTCAAGGAAAGACCACTTCCTTTACAGAGAACATTCTATTTCACTTGGCCCATCACACTCTCTGTACAATGGTTGTCATTTTATTTCCTTCTTTCTTCTTGCAATACACACTTACCTAATATGACTGACAGAGCCTATTACATTCTAAATCCATAATCCAATATCTCTAAATAGAATGACCTGTAATGGAATAGTGGAGTATCTGAAGTTTCAAAAGCCAACACAGTAAGTTTTCCGTGGCCTAGGAAAAAAATCAATATCTCAATGCAGCTAATATAATGAAGACATTTTTGCTGGTAAGGCTGAAAAGTGTAGAAATTTGAGACTCCCATTAAAAGTCCTTAAAAAACAAGAAATTCTGATATAGTTAGTGTTGCTTCAAAGATTCCTAGTACATGCTGACTTACCAGGTTTCTCAGCACAATCAGTATGTTTTTTTAAAAAAAATTCAAATGTATTTAATTACTTGTTTGTATTAATCTGTGTTACAGTGTTGCATTTATATGTACTTTTTCTGGTCTTCTCATAACTACAGGTTCTTTTCATGACTATTTTTTTTTCTCAAAGGAAAACACAGGATGCCAACCTTTCATTATACTTGTTGGAAGCAGAGAGCAACATGTAAGCATTTTTCTTTGTCCAAATAGTGAGTGTTGTTCTCTTAAGGTTGATAAGGAGAGTCATAAGAGATGACTGAGAGGCGGACATCGTGTGCAAAAAGGCAGCTACAGGAGTGGTGTTTGAGAATATGAAAAAGCACAGGGAAAGACGAAGAATAGATTCACAAAGGGTCAAGAAGGGCTTGACAAAAGCTGAATGTGTGGGAATATAAGAACAAAATATTTTTTCATGATGCGACTCTCTATCTCTCCTGCCAGAATGTGAACTCTTAGAAGGCATTAGCTGCATGGGCTGTATGTTTTTGGTTTTTTGTTTTGTTTTGTTTTTTGGTTTTCTTTTTGGTAATGTATCCTTGCTCCTCCATAATCTTCCAATGCAGCAGCTTGCACACTGCTTGATGCTGGTATTTTTGAGAAAATGTGGGACAAGAAGATGAATGAATGAATGAATAGGAAGAGGTACGTAGGGAAGAAGAAAGGAAGGAACGAAAGGAAGGAGGGAAGGAGAGAGGGAGAAAATAAACAGAGGGCTGAAAGAAACCATAAAAATCACCTAGTACAGGCAAACATCTGATGCTTTGATTCTGTTTGAAAGCAAAGGGGCAGCAGCTTGCCTATTGCTACCCCTTCCCCTGGAGCGCCTATTAGTAAGCCACAAATACACAAGATGCTCAGGTTGGAGAGGTGAGCCCAGTTGCGTGGCATGGCTCGTCACTCAATTTATGAGTTCTGGTTACTTTGCAATGGCAAACTCAGAGGCAAATGAGAAGAAATAAAATGTTTCGACACAATTTACTGTTTCTTACATCAAGTTAAATGACATTTTAAAAGTTACCTCTTTCTAACTCTCATCTATACCCATGGTCCTCCTCTCCCTCAAAAAAAAAAAAAAAAAGATAACAACAACAACAAAAGTTTTAGTGTTTTGCTTGAACACCTCCCCTGAGCGGGGTACTCTACCTTCTGAGGACACCCAATTGATTTTAAGAGCGCTCTTGTAGTAGAAGTGCTAAATCAAGCTATCTCTTCTCAGAACTTGTCTTTTAATGTTAGCACTTCCCTCTAGAAACACAGTTTAGTCTGCCGTTTACATGAAGGCTGTTATCCATCAATATTCCGACAAGAAACACACTCTAAAGATTTCAATAAAGTGACTATTTACAAGGGCATGGATGGAAAGAGAGTTGAGGAAAACTGGGCTAGCAGGTTGCCGAGAGGGCAAGAGGGGGAATTCCAGGGAGAAACGCAGTTTTAAGAGAAGGAAGGTCCAACAGGAGCTATGATCTTCAGGAGAAGAGCACAGCCACTGTTAAGACAAACCCTAGCCAGGACGTCATAGGGAAATAAATTCCCTGACTTTCCTCTCTTCCCCCCTAGCCGTATCTTAGTGGTGGTTTTTATTGGCTAAACCCAATCAAAAGCCAGAAAGCAAGGGAGTGGAGAAGTGTAGAAAAGCGATCTTGAAGGGCAAACAAAACTTCACATATTTGAAGGCAGAATTTGTGTTCTCCCAGAGGCACCACACTCAACTTCTTGATTCAGTCTTCACGAGATATTTATATGTTTATTCAACATTCAGATGCCTATTCTCAACCCTACATGGTCATACCACTGCAATGGAGATGGAACTGCTATCTCTCTCAGTCGAGGTCACATACTTCAGGAGTGATATATCCGAAGAAGTATTTAACTAACTATTTCAGTGGCTAAACAATATAGTGATCCCTTATGATTTTTGTCATCCTAAAACTTCTACCCGTCAACTCTATTCATCAATATTAACCTGTGTCTCCCACATTCTTTGGGTATGTGGTTTGCTTTTTGGACCCATGGGCAAGATCGAGCATTTATTGTTTCATATTTCATTTTAACTATCAGTCTCCAGCCTGCTGCAACGTTTGTATTTTATTAAATCAACTTTTGCAATTAAAGAAAAATTTGATATCATGTGGTATAACACCAACACTTTATTTAAGGGCAAACTGGAACCCAAAAAGTGAGAGGCTTTGGCAAGTAAATATCAGAGTAGGAGCAGGGCCTATTAGCTTATAATATAGACTGAGTTTTCATCTAAAGTCATTAGACATTTTGACCACTTTGTACATTTAGTTTCTTCAGGCATATAAAAAGATATACTCTTATGTATTCTGCAGTATTATTTTTTTGGAAGGCATACTTGTCTGCTGTCAGTTTGACAACTCTGTTCTCTCAAGCTTAATTTCAAATTCTGTGGCTAAAGGTAGCAGATAATATCTCATATCCAGAGGACTTGTTGATTCATCCTCTAAAAGTGAATGTCAAAATATTGGATGAAAAAGCCTGAATACATCCTCTCATACTTCAGAAGTAATACTACTAAATTACAGTTCAATGAGTAATATTATTAAGAATCAAAAGTACATCGTTAGATATTTCTAAGAATATTATTCCTCCAATTTTACAAAAGCTCCAAAAAAACACAACCTAAGGAACGCAAAATTCACAAGAATTAGCTCATCCCAGCACCAAATATCACTTTTGTCTTAACTACCTATGTATTTTAAATGCAGAAATGTTATCCCAAGTAAATTTTTTTAAAAAGCCTAAAAAACAAAGCAAACAACAATAACAAAAGGTGGGACCTAACTCCTTATTTCCCCACTGAGCACCATTCCTGATGTCTACCTTAACATTATAACCTTAGCTTTTACTAATGCTTAATACAGAAAATGAAAAAGAATGTTATAGAAATTGTCCAATTTATTATTTAACTGAACACAAAATTCCCTTTTGAGCTTTGGCTAGCAGTGGTAACCAGGGCTGAATTTATAGAGATTCTAATATGCAACTAAAAGGGTATATGTACATAATAGCTAGAAAGACAAAGAGTTCATCTTATTTGTTCAGTCACTTAACTTCAATGTTTGTGGCTAAATCAGATAAATAGACAACCAGTATATCGTTCAGGTTTGCAGGAAAAAGCAACAATGAAATCAATACTCTAATGGGGCAAAATTACTCTTATTTAGTCCCGTAATTTCATCTCTTCCAATTGGACCACAAATCATCCAACACAAAAATTCAAAAGGATGAAACAAGCCAATGATTCTCCAGAATTACCAAAACCACAGTACTTATGTGGCAAATATCACCTCCACATAAAGAAAGTTTGTTAATCATTAAAAAGGAAGCCTATCTTTTATGTTGGTGTGGAAATTCTAGGGAAGACCAGCAAGCCATTTTGTAAGTGTCTGACTATTCAAGGTTACCCTTCCTTTAAGTGATAAATCCCGCATGGCAGGAGGGGAGAAGATTTCCAAACTTATTCTGTTCATTTAAGTTTAACTTTTTTGAATAGTAAATATCTATAAGACTAATGTTAGCCTGTGTAGTATCAGGTTTCTGACCAATTAATTTGTTAATATGTCACTACAGACTTCACTTTAGCCATTGTGAGGGCCAGAGAAATTATACCACCTACCTGCAACATTTGCCCTGAGGAAATTTTAGCAGGTACAAACTCATTGTCAGATGCTTCTAGAGGAGTTGCTTGTTTTAGGTCCTCCTAGGAGGAAGACTTGGATGCTAATCAGCTTGTTGACAAAAGCACAGCCAAATTGCACAATACATCTTATCTGAAACATTATCTCATGTTACTTTGAATGACCATAACCCACTTAGATAAAGCTCCATAACTTTGGATAAAGACCAAGCCTGGTGGCGTATGAAATATAAACATGTATACAAGCACCATAGGCTACGTGCTGTCTATTGGCTTCTAGGTCCTGATTTTTTATTTCATGGAGATACATAAGATTCATGGTGGACTACTGTAGTTGGATGAATAATGGCTGCCCAAAAATATAAGGTTGTAATCCTTGGAACCTGTAAATGTTTCTTTACAAGGCAAAGTTTCTTTGAAGATGTGATTAAGTTAAAGATCTTGAGATGGGCAGATTATCCTGCATTATTCAAGTGGACCTTAAATGGAATTACATGTATTATAAAAAAAGAAGCTGAAGGAGATTTAACAAATGCACAGAGAAGAAGGCAATGTGAAGATGAAACAGATATTTAAAGATGTTGATATTGAGGTTTGGAGTAATGGGTCCACAACTCAGGGACTGTTGTTAGCCGTTAGAGATTGGAAGAGACAGGGAATGAATGATCTCCTAGAGCCTGCAGAGGTAGTGTGGTCTTGACAACACCTTGATTTAGGCCCAGTGATAATGATTTAAGACTTCTGTGAGATAATACATTCTGTTGTTTTAAGCTTCAAGTTTGAGGTAATTTGTTAAAGCAGTCATAGGAAACCAGTACAACAATTCTAGAAAAAAAATCTTAAATGTCAACTAATTCAGTGCTCACATTTAACACAGGGAAAACCAAGTAAAAAGTTATTCGTGTTTTTGAACAAAGGAAAGCTTTTGACTCTTAATCTTTCGAGCTATAGTAGTTAATATTCACCAACTAGATCCAGAGTATGACATTTCCAGGGCTAGTGGAGGTCACAAATTGGCCCAATAAGTACAAAGAATTAAATTTTTGCATTTGAGTTCCAAAATAACCTGGAAACCATAGCAATGAAGATACAGTGGATCTTCATTGTTTGTGGATTCCACTGTATTTGCAAATTTGTCTACTCGTTAAAATTTATTTGCAACCCCAAAATCAATATTTGGAGAGTTTTTCTTGTCATTCATGTACAGGCATAGAGTATTAAAAATTTGTCGCTTGACTCTTATGTTCTCAGGTGACAACAAACAAGGTTATGCACTGTATTCTTGCTTAAGCTTTCATACTAAGGTAACCAGAGGATGGAACAGTGGATGCAACAGTAAAGGGCAGTGGACAGTGCAGTGTAGTACAAGAAACTCCAGCCCTGGGGTCAGTTAGACAAGGCTTCAACCCCAGCTCTGACTTTGCTTAGTGGGGTGGCCATCAGTGAGACACTTATCACTTTTGAACCCCATTCGTTCTCTTTAGTAAGTTACTGTAAAGAAAATGAAGCAAACCAGGATGAGTTGGCTTTAGGATTTAAGATTATAATCTATGTGAGACATAGGTGTGTGTATGTATGTGTATGTGTATGAGTATGTCTATCTAACTCTCATAAGAGCAGAGGCTCAATATTCACGAATTCAGTGTTTGTAGGAGTAAACCACAGAGGAAGGTCTTTGTAGGGAGAAACCATACAGTAGGGAGGAATGTGCCATGTCAAAACAAAAAAAAACAAAAAACAGCAAGCAGATGACATGTGTTTCTTCTCTGATATCAGAATCATGTAAGACACACAACTATAATGAATATCACCCACAGGAGGGGAAATAAGGGAGGAAGGAAAAAGAGAAAAATCTTTAATTTATGATTTACTTGGATATGCAAAGCAAGATGCTGGAATAGAAGCCTCCACCTATCACTCCCCGACACTCTCCAATAGCCCCAGCAGCAGCTACGTGGTGAAGAGAGCTTCTCTGGGCACTAGGGGAGGAGAAAAACAGCTATTGTGAGGCATTAAACTTAGTGCTGTCCTGTTAGAGCAGAAAGAAAAACAGGACCAAACTCAGCTGATGCCCACCCACAGAAGGAGCATTTAAACCACCCCAAGCCAGAGGGGAATCACTGATCCCAGTCACCAGATCTTGAGTTCCCACAAGCCTCTCCATGGAGAGCCAAATTGCTCTATCTCTAAGTAAATGTGAAAGATAGTCTATGCCATAAGAACTGCAACTCTTAGGTGAGTCCTAGTGCTGAGCTAGGCCCAAAGACAGTGGACTTGGTTGCGGGGGACCGGGGTTGGGGGGAGGGCTTGTGCATACGACCTACTGAGACACCAGCTGGTATGGCTATGGAAGTGCTGGCATCACCCCCACAACACCAGGCTGTACAACTTGTAGCTCCAAAAGAGACCTCCTCCTTCCTCTTAAGGAGAGAAGAAGGAAGAGTGGGGAGGATGTTATCTTGCATCTTGGATACCAGCACAGGCTCAGAAAGATAGGGCACCAGTCAGAGTCATGAGGCCCCCATTCCAAGCCATATCACAGGGATGAAATTTCTAGACACACTCTGGGCCATAATGGAACCTGCTGCCTTGAAGGAAGGAACCCAGCCCTGGCAGCATTCATCACCTGCTAACTGAAGGGACCTTGGGCCCAGATTAATCAGCAGTGATATCCAGGCACTACGTCAAGGGCCTCGGATGAGCTTCAGAGACTTGCTGGATTAAGTGAGACTCAGCACTTCACCAGCTGTGGTGCCTACAGGGCAAGACTCCTTCTCCTTGAAACATGCAAAGAAAAAAATATAGGTGACTTTGTCTTGCACCTTAGGTACCACCATGGCCACGGAGGGGTAAAGCACCAAGTAGATTCTTGGGTCCCCTGATTCCAGGACTCGACTCTTGGGCTGCATTTCTGAACCCGCCCTGGGACAGAAAGGAGCCCACTTCCCTGAAGAGTGAGTTCCAGGCCAAGCAACATTTACCACAAGCTGACTTTTAAGAGTACTTGGAACTTAAGAGAATATCTCCAGTAGTCTGTCATAATCCTCATGGCCTGGGGTGGCAGCAGCTATGGAGTGAGGTTCCTCTGCCTTTAGAAAGGAGAGGCGAGAGTGGGAAGAACTGCTTTTTGTGGATTGAGTACCAGCTTGGCCAGAGTACAATAGAACACTAGAAAGACTTCTAAGGTTTTTGACTCTCTCCTCTGACTCCTGGACAAAACCTCTGGACCCACCTAGGGTCTGAGAGGCCTTGATGACCTGAAGGGAAGGACACAGGCCTGGCTGGCTTTGCAACCTGCAGACTGTAGAGCCGCAGGGCCTTCAGCAAACATAGGTAGTAGCCAGTGAATGGTTAGAGCAGGACTTGGGTGATAGCCAGTGCTTTGCTGGCTTCGTGTCTGACCCAGTGCAGTCATAATAATGGTGGACACAGGGATGCGTGTGTCATTTCCACCCCCACCTTTCGGTGGCCCAGAACAGAGAGGCAAACTGTTTGCCTGGGAGAAAGTAAGGGACGAGAACAATATTACCTCTCTGGTAATGCAGAGAAATCTCCTGGATCTTGTCCAAGATCATCAAGGCAGTGCCTCTGTGACTCTGAAAGAAACACATTATTACAGGGCTTGCGGTGCCCCCTAATGCAGATACAGCTTAGATCACAGCACGCAAGTCCTTTCAAATATCTGGAAAGTCTTCCCAAGAAAGACCCTGAAGGCTACAATGCATATCTAACTCTGATTCCCAGACATGAAAGAACAGCTACTAGCATTAACGCCATCCAAGAAAACACAACTTACTGAAAAATGCATCAGAGCCCTTTAATAGCATAATTGATCAAACAGAGGAAAGAATTAGTGAGCTTTAAGACAGGCTTTTTGAAAATACAGAGGAGACAAAATAAAAACGAATAAAATACTATGAATCACCACTATTGAATCTAGGAAATAGCCTCAAAATGGCAAATCTGAGTTGTTGGATTTAAAGAGGAGGAAGGAAAATAGATAGGGATAGAATGTTTATTTAAAGAAATAATAACAGATCACTTTCTAAGCATAAAGAAATATATAAATAACCAAGTAACAAAAGGTCATAGAACACCCAGCAGATTTAATCCAAAGAAGACTACCTCAAGGCATTTAATAATGAAACTCCCAAAGGTCAAGGATAAAGAAAGGATCCTAAAATCAGCTAGAGAAAAGAAAGAAATAAAACACATCTTCAGTATGTCTGGCAGCGGACTTTTCAGTGGAAACTTTACAGTACAGGAGAAATTGGCATGAAATATTTAAAGTGCTGTAAAATAAAACAAAACAAAACAAGCCTTTTACCCTGGAATAGTATATTCAGCAAAAATACCATTCACATATGAATAAGAAATAACAGTTTTCCCAGATAAACAAATGCTGAGAGAGTTCATCAACACCAGACCTGTCTTACAAGAAATGCTAAAGGGAGTACTTTAATCAGAAAGTTAAAAAAAATGAATGAGCAATAAGTAATCACCTGAAGGTACAAAACTTACTGGTAATACAAAGTATGCAGAAAAACATAAAATATTATAACACTGTAACTGTGGTATGTAAACTGCTTTTATCTCAAGTAGAAAGACTAGATGATGAACCAACCAAGATAGTAACTACAAGAGCTTATCAAGACTTAGTCAGTAAAAACTAATATAAATAGAAAAGAACAAAATGATTAAAAACTGGGTTATGAAGGTAAGGTATAGAGATTGATTTGCTTTCTCTTTGCTTGTCTGTTTATGCAAATAGTGTTAAGTTGTTATCAGGTTAAAATGATGGGTTATAAAACAGTATTTGCAAGCCTCATGGTAACCTCAAATAAAAAAAGTACGTACAGTGTAGACACAAAAAATGAAAAGCAAGAAACTAAATCATATCACAAGAAAAAATCACCTTCACTAAAGACAGGAAAAAATGAAAGAAGGATGGGAAGACAACAAAACAATCAGAAAACAAAAACAAAATGGTAGGACTAAGTTCTTACTTATCAATAAAAACATTGAGAGTAAATGTACTAAATTCTTCAATGAAAAGACATAGACAGGCTGAATGGATAAAACGACAAGATCCATTGATCCGCAGCCTATAAGAAACACATTTCACCTATAAAGACACATATTGATTGAAATTAAAGAGATGGAAAAAGATATTCTATGTCAATGGAAACCAAAAAAAGCAAGAGTTGCTATACTTAATGAAACAAAATAGATCTCAAGACAAAAAGTGTAAGAAGAGACAAATAAGGTCACTAAATAATAATAATAAAGGGGTCAATTCTGCAAGAGGATATCACAATTGTAAACATATATGCACCAAACATTGGAGCTCCCAGATATACAACACAAATATTATTAGAGCTAATAAGAGAGATAGGCCCCAGTACAATAATAGCTGGAGACTTCAATATGCCACTTTAAGCATTGGACAGATCTTCTAGACAAAAATTAACAAAGAAACATCAGATATAGTCTGCACTACAGACCAAATGGATCTAATACCTATATACAGAACTTTTCATCCAATGACTAGAGAACACACATTTGTTTCTTCTGCACATGGATCATTCACAAGGATAGACCATAGGTTAGGTTACAAAATAAGTCTTAAAACATTCAAAAACTTAAAAGAATATCAAGCATCTTTTTTGCCCACAGTGAAATAAAGCTAGAAATCAGTAATGAGAGGAATTTTGTAAAGTAGACAAACACATGGAAGATAAATAATATACCACTGAATGATGGGTAGGTCAATAAAGAAATTAAAAAGAAAATCGAAAAATGAAAAAAAATCATGTTCATGGATAGAATAATTAATATTGTTGAAATGTCTATATTACCCAAACCAATCTACAAATTCAATGCAATCTCTATCAGAATACAGGAGATAGTCTTCACAGAAATAGAAAAGTGAATCCTAAAATTTATATGGAAACACAAAAGACCCAGAATAGCCACAGCTATGCTAAACAAGAACAAAACTGGAGGAATCACATTGCCTGACATCCAATTATACTACATAACTATAATAACCAAAACAACATGGTACTGGCATAAAACCAGACACATGGACGAATGGAACAAAATAGAGAACCCAGAAACAAATCCACACACCTACAGTGAATTCATTTTCTACAAAGTTTCCAAGGATATACACTCGGAAAAAGACAGTCTCTTCAATAAATGGTGTTGGGAAACCTGGATATGCATAGGCAGAAGAATGAAACTAGACCCTTATCTCTTACCATATATGAAAATCAAATTAAAATAGGTTAAATACTTAAACCTAAGACCTCAAACTATGAAAATTCTACAAGAAAACATCAGGAGAAGTATCCACGTCATTGACCTGAGCAAAAATTTATTGAGTATTACCCCAGAAGCACAAGCAATCAAAGCAATAAATGACAAATAGAATCACATCAAGTTAAAAACTTTTGCACAGTAAAGAATACAGTCAACAAAATGAAGAGACAACCCACATGATGGAATAAAATATTTGCCAACTACCCATCTGATAAGGGATTAATAACCAGAACATATGAGGAGCTCAAACAACTTTATGGGAAAAAAATATAATAATCTGATCCAAAACTGGGCAAAAGGTGTGAAAAGAAATGTCTTAGAAGAAGACATACAAATGGCAAACAGGCATATAAAAGCATGTGCAACATCACTGACCATAACAGAAATGTAAATCAAAACTGCAATGAGATATCATCTCACCCCAGTTAAAATGGCTTCTATCCAGAAGACATGCAATAACAAATGCTGGTGAAGATGTGGAGAAAAGGAAAGCATCATACGCTGTTGTTGGGGATATAAATAAGTAAAATCTTTGGACAACAGTTTGGATGTTCCTCCAAAGAACTAAAAATACAGCTACCAGAGGATCCCACAATCCCACTGCTGAGTGTATATCCAAAAACAGGACATCATTATATCAAAGAGATATCTGCACTCTCATGCTCCTTGCAGCACTGTTTAAAATAACTAAGATTTGGAAGCAACCTAAATGTCCATCAAGAGATGCATGGGGGAGGGGCCAAGATGGCTGACAAGAAACAGCTGCAGTCAGAGGCTTCCATTGACAACAGTGAAAAAGCCAGTGAATCCTGTACTGCAAACTGAGGTCTCCAGGTTCTCTCATTGGGACTGACTGGGTGGCTGGTGAGACCCATGGAGAGTGAAGAACAGCAGGGTGATGTGATGGCCCACCTAGGAGCCACATGGGGCAAGGGGAGCTCCCACCTCCAACCCAAAGAGGTGGTGAGTTACTGTGCTACCCTGCCTGGGAAACCATGCTATTTCCACTGATTTATGCAACCCATGGATCAGGAGATTCCCCCTGTAAGCCCACACCACCAGGGTATTGGGTCCCAAGAACAGTTACACAGATTCACAGAGGCCATTTGGTTAGATACTGCCTAACTCAATGATGTTCCCGGGGGGAGGGGAGGCCAAAATCACTGCAGCTGCCTGCTGCCTAAGATGACCAAGCTCCCAGCCAAGGGGGAGACAGCCATCGCTGAAGCTGCAGTCTGCCAATTTTCCCTCATTGGTGCGAGGGAAACTAGACAGTTGGAATCCAGGAAAAATTCCCCACAGCACAGCACAGCACAGTGGCTGTGGCAGATTGTGGCCAGACTGCCCCTTTAGGCTGGACCCCAACCCATCCTTTCTCACTGGGTGGGACCTCCATGTAAAAATTTTAGCAACTCCAGCCAGGAATTTAGAAACAGAACTCTGACCTCCCTGTGACTGAGCCCCTGGGGGCAGGGGTGGCAATGGTCTCTGTGGATCAGCAGACTTAGTCTTTCCCCCTGCTGGCTCTGAGGAATCCAGGCAGCTTGGACCAGTAGGATTCTCCCCAGTGCAGCACACCACCTCAACCAAGGGGCAGCCAGAGTGTTTCCTTAAGTGGGTCCCAGATCTCTTGCCTCCTGACTGGGTAAGAACCCCCAACAGGGGTCATCACCAGACACCTTTTACAGGAGTGTTACTGCCAGCATCAGGTCAGTGCCCCTCTGGGAAAAAGACCCCAGAAGAAGAAGCATTCAGCCATCTTTGCAGTTATGCAGACTCCACTGGTGACACCTCCAGGTGTGGAAGAGACCAGGCAAATAGGATCTGAAGTGGACCACCAGAAAATCACAGCAGTCCAACACAAGAGGGGCCTGTTAAAAAAACAAACAAACAGAAAGCAACAATAGCAGCATCAACACAAAAGTCCCCACAAAAACTCCATCCAAAGGTCAGCAGCCTCCAAGATCAAAGATAGACAAACTTGCAAAGATGAGAAAGAATCAACAACAACAACAACAAAAAACACTGAAAACTCAAGAAGCCAAAGTGCTTCTTCTTCTGAATATTATAGCAACACCTATCCAGCAAGGGCACAGAACTGAGCAGAGGCCGAGATGGATGAATTGGCAGAAGTAGGCTTTAGAAGGTGGGTAACAACAAATTTTGCTGAGCTAAAAGAGCATGTTCTAACCCAATGCAAAGAAGCTAAAAACCATGATAAAACATTATAGAAGCTGTTAACCAGAATGACCAGTTTAGAGAGGAACATAAATGACCAAAAAACAACACGAGAACTTCACAATGCAACTATGAGTATCAATAACTGAATAGACCAAGCAGTGAGAAAAATTTCAAAGCTTGAAGACTATCTTGCTGAAATAACACAGGCAGACAAGATTAGAGGAAAAAAAGAATAAAAAGGGATGAAAAAAACTCTGAGAACTATGGATTATGTAAAAAGACCAAACCTATGACTAATTGAGGTACCTGAAGGAGACAGGGAGAATGGAACCAAGCTGAAAAACACACTTCAGGATATCATCCAGTAGGACTTTCCTAACAAAGCAAGACAGGCCAACTTTCAAATCCAGGAAATTCGCAGAAGCCCAGTAAGATACTCCATGAGAAGATCAACCCCAAGACACATAATCGTCAGATTTTCCAAGGTCAAAATGAAGGAAAAAGTGTGAAGAACAGCCAGAGAGAAAGGCCAGGTCACCGACAAAGGGAAGCCCATCAGACTAACAGAGCAGAACCCTACAAGCCAGAAGAAATTGGGGGCCAATATCCAACATTCTTTAAAAAAAAAAAGAATTTTCAACCCAGAATTTTATATCCAGCCACACTAACTTCATAGTTGAAGGAGAAATAAAATCCTTTTCAGAAAAGAAAATGCTGAGGAAATTTGTCACCACCAGGCCTGCCTTGCAAGAGCTACTGAAAAAATCACTAAATACAGAAAGGAAAAACCATTACCACCCACTTCAAAAACATGCTGAAGTACAAAGACCAATGATACTATGAAGCAACTACATCAACAAGTCTGCATAATAACCAGCTAGCCTCATCAGGTCAGGATCAAATTCACGCATAACAATATTAACCTTAAATGTGAATGGGCTAAATGCCTCAATCAAAAGACACAGAATGGAAAGCTGGATAAAGGGTCAAGACCCATTGGTGCGCTGTATTCAAGAGACTCTTCTTATATGCAATGACATATGGGCTCAAACTAAAGGAGTGGAGGAAAATTTACCAACCAAATGGAAAGCAGAAAAAAGCAGGGGTTGCAATCCTAGTTTCTGACAAAACAGACTTTAAATCAACAAAGATCAAAAAAGACATAGAAGGACATTACATAATGATAAGGGGATCAATTCAAGAAGAAGAGCTAACTATTATACGTATATGCATCAAATACAGGAGCACCCAGATTCATAAAACAAGTTCTTAGAGACCTACAAAGAGACGTTGACTCCTACACAATAATAGTGGGAGGCTTTAACACTCCACTGTCAATACTAGACATATCATCAAGACAAAACATTAACAAGGATATTCAGGACTTGAACTCAGCTCTGGATCAAATGAACCTAATAGACATCTACAGAACTCTCCACCCCAAAACAACATACTATACATTCTTCTCACTGCCACATGGCACTTACTCCAAAATGGATCACATAATTAGAAGTAAAGCAGTCCTCAGAAAATCCAAAAGAAATGAAATTATAACAGTCTTTCAGACCAGGGTACAATCAAATTAAAACTCAAGATTAAGAAACTCATTCAAAACCACACAACTACATGGAAATTGAACAATCTGCTCCTGAGTGACTCCTGGGTAAATAATGAAATTAAGGCAGAAATCAAGAAGTTCTTTAAAAGCAATGAGAACAAAGAGACAATGTACCAGAATCTCTGGGATGCAGCTAAAATAGTGTTAAGAGGAAAATTTATACACTAAATGCCCACATCAAAAATCTAGAAAGACCTCAAATTAAAACACTAACATCACAATTAAAAGAACTAGAGAACCAAGAACAAACAAACCCCAAAGCTAGCAGAAGACAAGAAATAACCAAGATCAGAGTGGAACTGAAGGAGATAGAGACACGAAAAACCCTTCAAAAAATCAATGAATCCAGAAGGTGTTTTTTGAAAGAATTAATAAAATATATAGACTACTAGTTAGACTAACGAGGAAGAAAAGAGAGAAGAATCAAACAGAGACAACAAAAAAATTATGAAGAGATTACTGCTGACCCTACAGAAATAAAAACAACCATTAGAAAATACTATAAACACCTCTATGCAAATACACTAGAAAATCTTGAAGAAATGGATAAATTCCTGGACACATACACCCTCCCAAGACAGAACCACGAAGAAGTTGAATCCCTGAATAGACAAATAACAAGTTTTGAAATTGAAGCAGTAATAAATAGCTTACCAACCAAAAAAAAAAAAAAAAAAAGCCCAGGACCAGACAGATTTACAGGTAAATTCTACCAGAGGTACAAACAGGAGCTGCTACCATTTATTCTGAAACTATTCCAAACAACTAAAAATGGGGGACTCCTCCCTAATTCATTTTATGAGGCCAGCACCATCCTGTTACCAAAACGTGACAGAGATACAACAAAAAAAAAAATGGAACTTTAGGCCAACATCCCTGATGAACATCAGTGCAGAAATCCTCAATAAAATACTGGCAAGCCACATCTGTAGGAACTTCAACAAATTTACAAGAAAATAAATCCTGATTTAAAAGTTGGCAAAGGACATGAACAGACACTGCTCAAAAGAAGATATTTATGTGGCCAGGAAACAAATGAGGAAAAGCTCAACATCACTGATCATTAGAGAAATGCAAATCAAAATCACAATGTGACACTATCTCATGCCAGTCAGAATGGTGATTATTAAAAAGTAAAGACTCCACAGATGCTGGCAAAGCTGTGGAGAAATAGGAATGCTTTTACACTTTTGGTGGGAATGTAAATTAGCTCAACCATTATGGAAGACAGTGCAGTGATCCCTCAAAGACCTAGAACCAGAGATACCATTTGATCCAGGAATCCCATTACTGGGTATATACCCAAAAGAATATAAATCATTATATTATAAAGATACACGCATGTGTAGGTACATTGCAGCACTATTCACAATAGCAAAGACATGGAATCAACTTAAATGCCCATCAATTACCAGGTTGGATCAAGAAAATGTGGGACATATACATCATAAAATATTATACAGTCATAAAAAGGAATGTGATCATGTCCTTTGCAGGGATATAAACGGAACTGGAAGCCATTATCCTCAGCAAACTAATGCAGGAACAGAAAACCAAACACCACATGTTCTCACTTGTAAGTGGAAGCTAACAATGAGAACACATGAACACAGGGAGGGAAGGGTTGTGGGGAAAAAGAACTTCAGGATAAATAGCTAATGCAGGTGGGGATTAATACCTAGGTGATGGGTTGACAGGTGCAGCAAACCACCATGGCATACTTTTATCTATGTAGCAAACCTGCACATCCTGCACAGGTATACCAGAACTTAAAATAAAATCAAATAAATTGATGCGTTGATAGGTGCAGCAAACCACCGTGGCACACTTTTACCTATGTAGCAAACATGCACGTCCTGCACACATATACCAGAACTTAAAATAAAATCAAATAATTTTTTTCTAAAAAAGAGATGAATGGGCGACAGCCATATGTGGTACTTATACACAATGGTGTACTATTTAGCCTCAAAAAGTTGAGATCCTATTGTTTGCAATAACATGTATGGAACTGAAGAACATTATGTCAAGTAAAATAAGCCAGGCACAGAAAGACAAACATTGCATTTTCTCACTTATTCGTAGGATCTAAAAATCAGAACGATTGAACTTATAGGCATAGAGAGAATGATGGTTATCCAAGGCTGGGAAGGGTAGGTGGGGGGAGGGGTTCTGGGCGGGCAGATGGGGATGTTTAATGGTTACAAAATGAAAGAAAGAATGAATAAAACCTACTATTTGATAGCCCAATAGGGTGACTACAATCAATAATAACTTAATTGCACATTTAAAAATAACTAAAAGATAATAATTGGATTGTTTGTAACTCAAAGAATAAATACTTGAAGAAATGGAAAAAACATATTTACTTAAGAGAGGCTGAAGTCTAAATCCTGCATTGACCAAAACATTATTGAATTAGACTGAGGAAATGCACAGGATATACTAAGAAAATTTTTCTAGAAGACCAAGAGTCAGAGAAAATACATTTTTTGTAATAATAAAAAACAGAAAATGACCTAAATGTTCACAATAAGGAATTTTTTAAGTAAATTATTGGAGATGTATGCTAGGAAATACTAGTCACCCATTAAAAAGATTAAAGCGGACTTCTCTATATATCTATATATGTATGTATCCTGACATTTAAAGGTCATCATGTAATATTATTATTAAGTGAACTGCGAAGTCATAAAACTGAACATGCCACATGATCTCAATTGAAGGAAGCAAAACAAATTGCAATCATGTGTGAGTGTGTGGTTGTGGGCATCAATGACACGTAAGAATCTACATATGACTAATTATGTACTTCGATTAATCTCACAATGCCATCAACGTTTTAAAATCTCTATTAACTTATGTTTCCAAAATACGACATAGAAATGCTGAATAGCAAGGATTTGTAAGATTAAAATCAACTTGGAAACTATTTTGTCTTTGTGGTTTTTCATGGCTGTGGTTATCAACCCCTGTGCACCTAGAGCTTGGTCTCAACCTTCTCCCTATTCCATGGGTATATACAGCCTTGAATTTACCCATCAGCATGCACAGAGCACGGAAGTACATAAGAGAAAAGCCTGTCTCGGCACCTAACAAAAGGGCAGTATCTTGACTCAGGTGTCTTTTTCTCATCTTCCTTCATCTTCATCTACCTTTTCGTTTATTCAGTCAACACATAATTATTATGCCAGTGACCGTCCTAGGAGCTTGGGACATAATAATGAATATAGCAGGCACGATCCCTACCCTTACAAGTCTTACAGTCTCAACCAAGGTGTCGCAACCATAGCATTATTGACATTTAGGGTTGCATAATTCTTTCTTGTGGGTAGGCTTTTCTGTACATTATAGTGCAGGGAAGGAAAATATTTTTTCTCTACCCATCTTAGATTTACTGGCAGGGACACTGTAAATGACACTGACAAAAGATTAACAAGATGAAAACAAACAAACGTATTAACATGTGCATCAGGCATATACATGGGAGCATTCACAGATGGGTAACTCAAAAGAGGGGTTAGGACTTGGGTTTTTATAGCATCATAACAAAAGAATCTACTTCAGTACATCAACTTGTGCTGAAGTAGATTAGTTAAGTTTCTCTCACCTCTCAAGCCATCCTCCTTGGTTTTTCTTTCCCTCTTCTGTCAGTTGGATGCAAAACATCCAGTGGAGAATTTCAAAGCCCTAGAAGATGGGGTGAGCACTTGGTGAAATGACCTCCCATCAACTTCCTCAATGACTGCATGAAGTAGAAACGTCCTGTTGACCCAATTAGACTATGACAAGGATGAGGAGTTAACCCTTGCTGTGTTAAGCCATATATTCTGAAGACAGCTGTTGACTAAGTCTAATGATTGCATAACTCTACATAACTATTGTCTTGTCTACACTTTTAGGTGAACAACATCTACTCCACAGAAATGTTGGGGAGAACATGTCACATGTCCATCACATTGTCTGATCCGATGTAAGCATTCAAAAAATATAGTGATCCTCACCTTCAACTATTCACACCAGTTTATTGCAACTTCTGAACTTTTTGTTTCCCTTTTGCTTTTTGACAATAATGTCTTTATGTGGTGTAAATGTTAACCATGTAGAGTGAATCTGAATTGTTTTAAATTGGCCTTCTGGTTTATTCTTGAATCATAAGAAGATGAAACCATTTTAAGCACTAAACAAGTTCACCAATGCCTCAATTTCTGCTGATCTCAGAAACCACAAACACTATTCTTGTGTGGAAGAAGAAAAATATGCCATTTAATCTGGTGACTGTAAGAAAGCCTTTTCCTTCTCTGTGTTGATTTAAATGTAAACTGTTTCTATTTTGAAAAAAAAAAAATTACAGCTATTCATGTTTACCATCACAGGACTGAATCACAGAGTGTAGGCTGGAACTGACTATGGTTTCATATCTGCAGCTAGAAAAAGGATTGAGGCCTGGTTTGAAGTCCTGTGTTCTATTTATAATAGCTCTATTTTCTTCTTAAATGTCCCAGCAAAGATATATTCTGATAAAACAGCTGCAGTTTCTATAAAATCCATCGGCATAAAAGACACACTCAGGTAACCCATTCATTATTCTAAAACAGCATTGGTAGCTTTGACAAAATAATTATATAGAGAGTCAGATTGTTAAAAATTCCATTGATATTCCAAGTATTCAGATAAATGATGAATCAGAAAATGAACTGGTACATATGGTTCTGTGCTACCAACTAATTATTTACTAGATGCCTGTTATGTGCAAAGTATCTAACATATACTGCTAAACAAAAGCATGAGAATGGAAGAAATATTTAAGTTACACGTTCTGCTCTTTCTCCTTCTCAAAAATTTCTACAAGCTTCCAACTGCTTATTAAAGTAGTTAGAAATCCATTATTCTGACATCTAAGGCCCTCTACAGTAAAGCTTTATGCAACCTTGGTGAGCAAACTGAACTAGCTGATGGTCCACAACAATTTCCTGCATTTTTTGAAATTATGCCATATCTTACCTGAATGTTCTCCTAGTCTGATGGATGTCTGTTGAAATTCAATCCATCCTTTAAAGCTCATTTCCAATGCTACAGATTACATGCAGGATTCTCCGATTACTTCTCAAAACACTTTAAAAAGAAAAGATGCCATGTCTCCTTCTTGTCCCCTTTGCTACTGACTCTTTGGAAACTTCTCATCTTCATCTATTCATCTTTTGTATATTTGTCTTAAGTGCACCAGTACTACGACTACTTGAGGGACAGAAATATCTTATTTTTTAATCCCTCAAAATGGTTTAACACAGTAGTTCCCTATACATAGTTCACACTTCTTAAATATTTTAAATAAAAAATTTAAAACTCAACTACAACAGAAAAAACAAACCAGTTTTTAAATAGGTAAGGGGCTTGTATTAGTCTCTTTTCATGCTGCTAAAAAAGACATACATGAGACTGGGTAATTTATAACAAAAAGAGGTTTAATGGACTCACAGTTCCACATGGCTGGTGAGGCCTCACAATCATGGTGGAAGGTGAAGGAGGAACAAAGGCACATCTTACATGGCAGCAGCCAAGAGAGTGTGTGCAGGAAACTGCCCTTTATAAAACCATCAGATCTCGCAAGACTTATTCACTATCACAAGAACAGCATGGGAAAACCCTTCCCCCATAATTTAATTACCTCCTGCTGGTTCCCTCCCAGGACATGTGGGGATTATGAGAACTACAATTCAAGATGAGATACGGGTGTGGACACAGCCAAACCATATCAGGGCTTGAAAAGACATTTCTCCAAAGAAAATACACAAATGGCTAATAACCACATAGAAAGACTATCAATATCATTAGTCATTATGAAAATGTAAGTAAAAACCATCATGAAATACCATTTCACACTCATTAGGATGGCTATTATTAAAAGAAAAATAAAGTGTCTTCAATGATGTGAAGAAATTGGAACCCTTTTGCATTGCTGTTGAGAATGGAAAACAGTGCAGCTGCTGTGGAAAACAATATGGAAGTTTTTTTTAAAGTTAAACGTAGAATTAGAATTTTATGATCTGACAATTATCATATGATCTAGCAATTCCATGGGTAGGCCTATACCCAAAATAATTGAAAGCAGGGACTTAACAAACACTTGAACACCAATATTCATAGCAATATTATTCACAATATCCAGAAAGTGGAAGCAACTCATATGTCCATCAACAGATGAATAAATGAACAAAATGTGGTATATACACATAACAGAATATTATTCAGCCTTAAAAAGAAAATAGATTCTGATACATGCTAAAACATGGATGAACCTTGGAAACATTTTCTAAGTGAACTAAGCTACACACAAAAACAAGTACTGAAATATTAACTTAATTCACTTACATGAGGTACATAGAATAGGCAGATTTACAGAGAGAGAAAGTAGAATAGAGGTTACCAGGGGTGGGAGTAAGGGTTAATAGGGCATTACTGCTTAATGGCTACATAGTTTTTGTTTGGGATAACAAAAATGTCTGGTAGTGGATAATGGTGATGGTTGCACAACATTCTGAATGTACTTGATGCAACTGAATTGTGTAGTTTACAATGGCTCAAAGTTAAGTTTTATGTGTGTTTTACCATAATAATGCTTTTAAATTAAAAATTACTTGCAGAGCTAGGATTCAGACCCATAGAAGTAAGGCTAGTGATATATGTTGAAATAAATGTAAAGAACATGAGAGTCCAACAGAAGTGAGTTCAAATTTTCTGTGTCCTTGGGGCAGTTATTAATCTCTTCAAGTCCCTGTTTCCTTACCTGGAAAAGGAAGATAATAAAAGCACCTGTAACATAAAGTTATCTTAAGGGACTATATCACATAATTTATGGAAAGCACTTAGCAAAGTGTTTAGTGCACGGTAATCTCACTAGAAGTACACTATTACTATTCTTAAAGCCAACAAACAGTAACTGATTATCTCGTATGAACATAAGACTAAATGCTAAGGTAAGAAGTTTGTAATTTACTTTGATAGTAAGGTAGATGACATTTTTGAGCAAGGGAAGCTTCCGTGACAGGCAGGTTTCAAGTGCTGAACTCTGGAGCCAGTGCAGAAAAGAAATATAAGATTTTGGTTTAAAACAACTGGTTAAAATGGCAGATAAGCTGCAACAGTGAAGTCACAGAAAATGAACGTTTTCAGGAAGTAGTTGGGTTAGTATTCAGCAGGTCTTGTCTACTTATCTTATTCACCATAACTGGCCAATCTGAGGGAATGGAATATCTAATTAAGTATGGTAAAAGACACAAAATGTCTACTCATAATAATTAACAAATGAGGAATGATCTATTTCTCATCGCTTTATTTCACATTTTGACTTGAATACTAAATCAACCTCTAAAATGGAAATGCCTATTTTAAATTATCCAAACACCAAAACCTATTACTGCTATAAGATTCCTATTCCTGCTATAAGATCTCTTTTTGTTTTGCTTTCCTATGAAGAAGAAAATAAGTACAAATTAAAAATAAATTTACAATGGTTTTAAAATACCAAATAGATTAAATAAGCCTTGCTCGTTAAAAAAATGAATTAAAATGTAAAAAGCAAAATTCTATAGCTAATTGAAAAAATTGGGAATATAAAACATGCTCTAAAATCACCTTGAGATGAACCAAAGTTGTTAAGTGAACTAGTGGCTGGTAGCAATACTTTTGATTATTTTACTTCCTAACAATTCATTTACAGCCAGAGGCAACATTTTAAAATTCAAGCAACATTCAAAAACATGCAGTGCCAATATAATTGGCTAAAAATGAATCATTTTTTCTAATTAACAATGAATAAAATTACTAACAAAAACTCACTTAACAAATGTGGAACTTTACAATCATTTACAGAAATTTAAAAAAAATTTATGAGAATAACAAATGGCAAGAAATGCATAGAAGCAAATAAAATCATTACAAAATTTCTTTCAGGTGCATGAAATTTAGTGTGCTGGAATTATGTGTGTGTGAGAGAATGTGTATGTATGTGTCTGTGTGTGTGTGTGTGTGTACAATTGTACCGTTACAGGAGATGTTCAGCTTTAAAGTGTATTTTCTTTTGTCACATTTGAGTTTGATCAATTTCATTTCTTTGCCCTTTTTTTGACAAATTCACCTGTATTTCTGCCAAAAATGGATTGGAGTTGGTGGAGCTATAAAGAAGAGTTGAGGGGCTACTGCAGTCTTCCAAGTGTGAGATGAGGCAGGCCTGGATAAGAGTTCTGGGAGAACTTTTTCTCATTCTCTAAACTGAACCACTTTTAAAAGGAGGCTGTACTATGTCCTCCTCCAGGCACCTCATAGTGCCTTTTATTTATCTAGACTAGAATTTAACACACTCTGTTCTAAGCATTTCATTACTTGTGCTTTTCTCACTAGACTACAAATTTCTAAATGGCAAGGATTATTTTTTTTGCATCCCCAGTGCTCAGCACAGAGTCTAGCACATAGTAGGTCCTCCCAAATGTTTTTTGAATAAACAGAATGTTTACTAGATTCTCGTGGCCCATTATTGGACACTTCTTCTGCACACATTCTACAGCATCTTGTGTGGAAGATTCTTCAATCTGTAGAAAGTAGGGAACAACACTGAAGTATAGGATTTAAACGAAATTTTTTCTAAGTGAATTCAGCATTCTTTTTAACTGAGTGTCTACTTGCATGAACCAGGCAAACAGACTGTTCAATGGTAGAAATGTGAGTGAATCTAAATCAAATATAAGGATGAAAAATTGTAAAGAAACTTGGCAAGGTGCACCAACCAAGCATGGGTGCATCAGTGGTATATAGAAAAGACATAGGATGGGGTTACACATGAAGTTTGGTTACCACTACAAAATGGTAGAGACCAAAGATTAAAAGAAGTCCAAAGAAAAATGAGACGAGTTTCCAAGTATATATATATTTACAAGTAACATTTATTGAGGACCTCTCCTGGCTAGGCAAGTTCGAATTTCTTCTAACAAACACATAAGTAGCATTACAAATTCTATTTTGCAAATAAAGATGCTAAGGCACAGAGAAAGAAAGTAAATAACTCTTTTAGGGACATACAGCAAGAAAAAAGAAGAGCTGGAAGGTCCCCCCAAGTGGTTGGATTTTTTTTTTTTTTGTAAACTCAAAAATTCTGTCTTCAGAGTCTGAAGTTGACCATTGTCCTAAATGAATTATAAAAATTAATGATGGTGGGGTGGCCAAAATGGCTGACTAGAAGCAGCTAGTGTATACCACTCTCCTGGAGAGGAACAGAAAGGGCAAGTAAATACAGCAAATTCAACTGAAACATCTAGGTACATCCATTGAGACAAATGAAGGAAGCAATTTGACCCACGGAGAATGGAGAAAAGCAAGACAGCATGACAGCCCACCTAGGAGAGACATGGAGCCAGGAGAATCTCTCCCACTCAGTGAAGTGGTGATTGAATGTGCAAGCCCAGGAATCATGCTTCTCCCACAAATGTTTGCAACCCTCTGGTCAGGAGACCCCCTCATGGACCCACTCCACCAGGGCCTTAAGTCTGACACACAGAGCTATGTGGAGTCTCCTCAGAGCAGCTTCTCAAGCACATGTGGATATTCTGGAGCCTTAGATAGCCAGGCTTTCAGGCTTCCCAGCAAAAGCAGCTGCAACTCCAGCAAAGTGGGAGATTAGACCTCGGTGCATAGCTCTAGGAAAGGTGCTGAATCCAGGAGGCTGAGCAGCAACAGTCTTCAGGCCCCACATTCAGAGCAACTCACAGGATAAGACCCACTGGCTTGAAACTACAGCCAGCTGCTGGTGGTAGTGTGAGATAGAACTCCTGGGAGGAGGGGTGGGCCACCATTTTTGCTGTTTGGCCAACTTAGCTGTTCCTGCCTTTGGACTTTGGAGAGTCTGAGGTAACTGGGGGCTGAAGCAAGCCCCCAGCACAGAACAGCTGCTCTACAAAAATGTAATCGGAATGCTTTTGTAAGTGGTTCCTTGATCCTGTTCCTCCTCACCAGGTGGGCCATCCCAACTCTGATCTCCAGCTACCCCTGCCAGTGTTCTCCAGCTGACAGACGTTTCAAACCTCCCTGGGATGGAGCTTCCAGAGGGGGCAGTGGGATGCCATCTTTGCTGTCTGGGCAACTTAACTGTTTCACCCTTTGGACGTTGGAGAGTCTGATGCATCCATGGGTTAAGTGGACCCCAAGCACAGCACAGCTGCTCTATGAAAATGTGACCAGACTGCTGTTCTAAGTGAGTCTCTGATCCCATTCCTTGACACAGGGCAGCACCTCCTAACTGGGGCCTCCACCTACCCCCACTGGTGTGTTTTGGCTGACAGGGGTATCAAAACCTCCCTGAGATGGAGTTCCCAGAAGGAGGGATAGGACGCCATCTATGCCATTTGGGCGACTTACTCATTCCACCCTTTGGGCTTTGGAGACTCTGAGGCAACTGGGGACTTGAGTGGATCTCCAGCACAGCACAGCACAGAACAGCTGCTCTACAAAAACAAGGCCAGATTGCATTTTAAATCAGGTCCCCAATTCTGTTTCTCATCACTGAGTAGGTTGTCCCAGCCAGGTTCTCCAGCCACCTCCTAAAAAGCATATGAGCCTGCAACAGGTCCGTACCTTCCTGGAACAGAGCTCCCAGAGGGAGGGGCAGGTGTCCGTCCATCTTTGCGGTTTCACAGCCTTCACTAATGATACCTCCAGGTACTGGAATATCTAAAGAGACTAGGGACTGGAGCAGACCCTCAGCATACCACAGCATCCCTACAAAAAGTGGCCAAACTATTACGTGTGTGCCCATTTCCATATCTCCTCACCAGGCAGGTCCTCCAGGCCTGGGCTCCAGTCACCTCTTTCCAGGGCTATTGAGCCTGTAGCAGCAGCACTGCAACTCTCTGGACAGAGCCCCTAGGGGCAACTGAAAGCCTCTCTGCCACTGCCTCTGCAGTAAGACTACCCTTGCTACCCCTCAGACTAACAAAGAAGCAAAGACCTTAGTGCCTTATCCACACCTCCAACAAACTGCAGTTGACCCAAGAAGAGGAGGCCAGTCTGTCTCCCATGGGTCCCACACACCCCTACTGCTTGTCACCTGAGAGAGAAGCCCTGGCTTGGGCCCACAGCACAGACCTTTTATCCTGGAATGATTGCACTGAGCGATTGCTGATCTGCATCTCTCTGGGGTGGAGCCCCCAGGAATCAAGCAAAAGACCCTTGGCCACAACCACTACTAAGGTCCCTTCCTCTGCTGTCTCCAAGCTGTGGGAGAAACATAAACCCTGAGATCGCCCCAGAGTTGTTGTGGGCAGCCCAGGAGTGCCGAGCCACAATCTACAGCTAGCACTAAAGGGGAAGAGGAACCCACAGTTTCACCACATTGAGAGAGAACATGACTGCAACTGTGAGGAAACACAGGGGAGCCACACAACTGAGCAAGTGTCTGCCAACCAACAGATATGCCTAAGCGCCACCTACTGGATCACACTCCAAAGCTTCAACACCAAAAATACCTTGCTAACATATCTCACTGTGAAACCAAAGAAAATAAGTCAGTTTCAAATAAAGACCCTGAACAAAGCCTTGGCCCTGTGAAAACATCCAGAAAAGAAGTCTGTTGACTGTACTTAATCTACACTGCAGTTAAATGAAAATCCACATGCAGAAATGAGAAAGAACCAATGCAAAAACTCTGGTAACTCAAATGGCCAGAGTGTCATATGTCCTCCAATGACTGCACCAGTTCTCCAACAAGAGTTCTTAAACAGGCTGAGCTGGCTAAAAATAAAATAAATATAATTCAGAATATGGATAGGAACAAAAATCACTGAGATTCTGGAGAATAGTAAAACCTAATCCAAGGAAACTAAGAATCACAATAAAATGATACACCAGCCGAAGGACGAAATAGCCAGTATAAAAAGGAACCTGAAGGATCTGACAGAGCTGAAAACACAATACAAAAATTTCACCATGCAATCACAAGTATTAACAGCATAATAGAACAAGACGAGGAAAAAAATTCAGAACTTGAAGACTGGTTTCTGAAAGACAGTCAAACAAAAATAAAGAAAAAAGAAATAAACAAAACTTCTGAGAAGTATGGGATTATGTAAAGAGAACAAATCTATGAATTGTTGGCATTTCTAAAGGAAGGAGGAGAAAGTGCTGGGAAAACTGGCTAGCCATATGTAGAAAGCTGCAACTGGATCCCTTCCTTACACCTTATACAAAAATTAATTCAAGATGGATTAAAGACTTATATGTTAGACCTAAAACCATTAAAATCCTACAAGAAAACCTAGGCAATACCATTCAGGACATAGGCGTGGGCAAGGACTTCATGTCTAAAACACCAAAAGCAATGGCAACAAAAGCCAAAATCGACAAATGGGATCTCATTAAACTAAAGAGCTTCTGCACAGCAAAAGAAACTACCATCAGAGTGAACAGGCAACCTACACAATGGGAGAAAATTTTTGCAACCTACTCATCTGACAAAGGGCTAATATGCAGAATCTAAAATGAACTCAAACAAATTTACAAGAAAAAAACAAACAACCCCATCAAAAAGTGGGCAGAGGACATGAACAGACACTTCTCAAAAGAAGACATTTATGCAGCCAAAAAACACATGAAGAAATGCTCCTCATCACTGGCCATCAGAGAAATGCAAATCAAAACCACAGTGAGATACCATCTCACACCAGTTAGAATGGCCATCATTAAAAAATCAGGAAACAACAGGTGCTGGAGAGGATGTGGAGAAATAGGAACACTTTTACACTGTTGGTGGGACTGTAAACTAGTTCAACCATTTTGGAAGTCAGTGTGGCGATTCCTCAGGGATCTAGAACTAGAAATACCATTTGACCCAGCCATCCCATTACTGGGTATATACCCAAAGGACTATAAATCATGCTGCTATAAAGACACATGCACACGTATGTTTATTGCGGCACTATTCACAATAGCAAAGAGTTGGAACCAACCCAAATGTCCAACAACGATAGACTGGATTAAGAAAATGTGGCACATATACACCATGGAATACTATGCAGCCATAAAAAATGATGAGTTCGTGTCCTTTGTAGGGACATGGATGAAACTGGAAAACATCATTCTCAGTAAACTATCGCAAGGACAAAAAACCAAACACCGCATGTTCTCACTCATAGGTGGGAATTGAACAATGAGAACTCATGGACACAGGAAGGGGAACATCACGCTCCGGGGACGGTTGTGGGGTGGGGGGAGGGGGGAGGGACAGCATTAGGAGATACATCTAATGCTAAATGACGAGTTAATGGGTGCAGGAAATCAACATGGCACATGGATACATATGTAACAAACCTGCACATTGTGCACATGTACCCTAAAACCCTAAAGTATAATAAAAAAAAAAAAAGAAAAAAAAAATTATATAGACACACACACAAAAAATGAGTAAACTATGCATTCCACAAAAGTCTAATATTCTGCATCTATAAGGAATTTAAATTTACAAGAGAAAAACAACCTCATTAAAAAGTGGACAAATGACATGGACATATGCTTTACAAAAGGAGACATACATGCAGCCAAAAAGCACATGAAAAAAAAAAAAACCTCAGTATCACTGATCATTAGAGAAATTCAAGTAAAAACCACAATGAGATACCATCTCACACAAGTCAGAACGGCTATTATTAAAAATCAAAAAATAATGGATACTGGTAAGTTTGCGGGGCAAAGGGAACATTTATGTGCTGTTGGTAGGAGTGTAAATTAGTTCAAACATTGTGGAAAGCAGTGTGGCAATTTCTCAAAGAGCTAAAAGCAGAACTATCATTCGACCCAGCAATTCCATTACTGGGTATATACCCAAGAGCATATAAATTGTTCTGCCATAAAAACACATGCACGTGAATGTTCATTGCAGCACTATTCACAATAGCAAAGACATGGAATCAACCTAAATGCCCATCAATGACAGACGGCATAATAAAAATTTCCTACATATATACCATGGAATACTATGCAGCCATATAAAGGAACAAGATCATGTCCTTTGCAGGGACATTGACGGAGCTGGAGTTATCCTTAGCAAACTAATGCAGGAACAGAAAAGCAAATACCACATGTTCTCACTTATAAGTGGGAGCTAAATGATGAGAACTCATAAACACAACGAGGTAAAAAACTGCCACTGGAGTCTACTTGAGGGAGGAGGTTGAGAGGGGGAAGTGGAGCAGAAAAAAATACTATTGGGTACTAGGCTTAACACTTGGTGATGAAATAATCTATACAACAAACCCCCATGACATGAGTTTACCTATATAACAAACCTTCACCTCTACTGCTGAACCTAAAATAAAAGCTAAAAAAAGAAAAAATAATAAACAAATGAAAATTAATGATACACCCAGAACTTTATGTATAAAACAAGAAAAGATAACTATTCCCAAGATTCTCATGATAGAAAACCAAGCCTCAGGACTGAGGGCATTTTTCATCTGACTCTTAAGGATTGGAGGGACATTCAAGTCCTAGAAGTGTCTATTCTTATGCAGTCACTAAAAAGAAGTCTGAGCACTATTCCCATTCACAGTCTTGTCATTCATCAAATCTGTTTCATTCGCAGTCTCAACATCAAGGGTATTTTCGCTTCTTGGTATCTTCAACTGCAGAAAAACTGGAGTGAATCAAATGAATCAAATATAAAGTTACACACTGACTGCTCACAATTTCCTCCCTTCTCTCAATTTTGTCATTTATAAAATTGGGATAGAAGAGGAGGTGAATCAAGAAGGCTAAAAAAGAAAAATACTGCATCAATAGCCCCCAACCCCAGAAAGGCCAAATTGAACAACTATGCCCACAGGAAAGCCCCTTAATAAGAACCAAAAAATTAAGTAAGCCACTACAGTACTTGTTTTCTACATGATGTCAAGGAAAGAGGCATTGAAAGGGTTAGGAAAGGCAGTCTTGCATTGCCTACACCACTTCTTCAACTTCCACTGTAAGCACCCTTTGGAGAGAGAATTTGTGTTCTTAGGGGACATTAAAATGAGGATAATACTAGTCTCTACCTTACAGAGTTGTGGGAATTATTGCAGGAAAAATACTCAGTGTAGTCTCTGACACAAAATAAGTACTCAGTGAGCACTGTGTTTGAAATGAGCGCTCTACTTCACTTTGCAATGTCTTCTCTCTTCCTCTAGGCTGTGACTGTGTCAGAAGTTCCAGGGATCAGGAATTTAATGGATGTTGATTTCTACCCACTCAACAAGCCCCAGTTATGAGACAAATGCTTGGGCCAGGTGGCTATTTATAACCTACTGAAACTATAAATTAAAACACTCACAAGGGTAATTAAAACAAAATTATGGAGTCACAAAAGTAAGTTGAAGAGAAACTTCTATAAGAAGTTCTAGAAGAGGCAAGAAAAATAACTTGCTAATGGTAAAGCCCCACTGTGTACAGGAAGCACACAAATTAGAACACCCTCAAAAGGTGCTCTTAAGTTTACTGAGACTACAGACTTATATTTAATGTGAATACACAGAGTAAAATATGCCTTCCCTATTTTAGCACATCGCAGCTCTTCTTGTTTTTAGCTTACTATGCATAAAATTTCACACCCTTGCTTCAGTGAAGATGTGTGCCCTGCCAACCTGCTGGATTTTACATGTATAGTGGATGTTGCTGTGATGTTAAGAAATGTATCTGAGATACTTTGCGACAGTCCAAGTAGGGACAAAGAGCAGCCTACAACAAGAGTATAATTTTAGCCCATCACAGATTTTGAGGACAGATAAGGAAGGTAATGCGCTTAGATTTACATCATGCAGCCTGCATGGAGAGCAGATTTCTAAAAATCCTACAACTGTGATTCTCAACCACTTCTCTGCAAAACGTAATAAAATGCTTATTCTTTAATATCTGCTTGCTCACTTCCTTTGTCTCTTCTCAGCTCTAATAATTCACCAAACTGCACACTGAGCCAATTATTGGGCTGAAAAAGACTTCCCTAAGTGATATATTTTGGAATAATCAAAACATAGAAAAAGAAATCACACAAAACAGATTCTATTAATATTTTAGGAGCAATTTTTAAAAGAGGGAAGATGTAATGTGGCTCCCTTCCTTATAAGGTTGAAAATATTTTATTATTTTGTTTTATTTTACTTTATTTTATTTTTAGTTTAGTTTACTTAGCATGTAGATAGCACCTATCAAGAGCTAGGCAGTATTCAAAGTACTTACAAAATGTAACTCATTGGATACAATAAACATTGACTATTTACGATTTCAGCTTTAGCTTATAGTTTTATGCTTTATGGGGGAAGAAGATATGTGAGCTACAGCTATGTCCTCGAAAGCTTTATTCTACTGAAATGTCACATTACCTCAAGTTAGTGGTCAGAGAGGAGGCAGCAGCCAGACAGTGGAAACCGTGCAGGTTCTACCAAGAAACTCAGACTTCAGCCTCAAGGTCATAGGGAGTGTTCATTATTGGAGAAACACGATGCTGTTTTTGCAGTGGAAGTATGGCTTATGACTGGGCCAGGATGTCAGGATTCAGATGTTTTATTCTTTGATGAAACAGAACAAAGTTACTTTCTAGCTGTGTCTAAACATTGAGAAGGAGAAAGAGAACAGAGAGAATTGTCTACTGTTGGACCCATTTTAAGTAGTCCAGAGTTGTAGCTCAATGAATAGCTGGATTAAAACTCAGCTGAAGTTGTACCTCAATTGTCTTGATAATTCATGAATCAGTAAAATAGATGTGTGTATTAGTCCATTCTCACACTGTTATAAAGATACTACCCGAGACTGGGTAATTTATTTTATAAAGGAGGTTTAATTGACTCCATTCTGCATGGCTGGGGAGGCCTCAGGAAACTTACAATCTTGGGAGAAGGCCAAAGGGAAGCAAGGCACATCTTACATGGTGGCACAAGAGAGAAAGCATGAGAAAGTGCCACACTTTAAAACCATCAGCTCTTGTGAGAACTTCCTATCAAAAGAACAGCATGGGACAAACTGCCGCCATGATTCAATCACCTGCCACCCCATCCCTCCCTTGACATGTGGGGATGACAATTTTGCAAGAGATTTGGGTGGGAACCCAGAACCAAACCATATCATTCTGCCCCTCATCCCTCCCAAATCTCATGACCTTTTCACATTTCAAAACCAATCATGCCTTCCCAACAGTCCCCCAAAGTCTTTACTCATTCTAGCATTAACTCAAAAGTCTACGTCTAAAGTCTCATCTGAGACAAGGCAAGTCGCTTCCACCTATGAGCCTGTAAAATCAGAGGCAAGTTACAATGAGGTTTCAAGATACAATGAGGGTACAGGCATTGGGTAAATGTTCCCATTACAAATAACAGAAATTAGCCAAAACAAAGGTGTCACAGGCCCCATGCAAGCCCAAAACACAATAGGGCAGTCATTAAATCTTAAAGCTCCAAAATGATCTCCTTTGACTCCATGTCTCACATCCTGGGCACAGTGATGCAAAGGGTGGGCTTCCAAGGCCTTGAGCAGCTCTGCCCCTGTGGTACTGCAGGGTATAGCCCCTTTGGATGCTTTTACGAGCTGGGGTTGAGTGTCTGCAGTGTTTCCAGGCGCACGGTGCAAGCTGTTGGTGGATCTACCATTCTGAGGTCTGGAGAACGGTGGCCCTCTTCTCACAGTTCCACTAGGTAGTGCCCCAGTGGGGACTCTGTGTGGGGGCTCCGAACCCACATTTCCCTCTGCACTGCCCTGTCAGAAGTTCTCCATAAGGGCTTCGTTCCTGCAGTAGACGTCTGTTTGGACATCCAGGTGTTTCCACATATCCTCTGAAATCTAGGCAGAGGTCCCAAAGCTCAACTCTTGTCTTCTGCATACCCACAGGCCTAACACCACATGGAGGCTGCCAAAGCTTGGGGATTGCACCCTCTGAAGCAATGGCCTGAGCTGTATGTGGGCCCTGTTTAGCCACAGCTGGAGCTGGAGTGGCTGGGATACAGGGCACCAAGTCCTGAAGGGGCCCTGGTCCTGATCAACAAAACCATTTTTTTTCTTCTAGTCCTGTGGGACTGAGATGGGAGGGGCTGTCCCCAAGATCTCCGACATGCCCCGGAGTCATTTTCTCCATTGTCTTGGCAATTAACATTTGGCTCCATGTTACTTATGCAAATTTCTGCAGCTGTCTTGAATTTCTCCCCAGAAAATGGGTTTTTCTTTTGTACCACATGGTCAGGCTGCAAATTTTCCAAACCTTTATACCCTGCTTCCCTTTGAAACATAAGTTCCAATTTCAAATCATCTGTCTGAAGATCAAAGTTCCACATATCTCTATGGAAAGGGCAAAATGCCGCCAGTCTCTTTGCTAAAGCATAGCAAAAGAGACCTTTGCTCCAGTTCCCAATAAGTTCCTCATCTCCATCTGAGACCACCTTAGCCTGGACCTTATTGTTCATACTACTACTATCAGCATTTTGGTCAACCATTCAACAAGTCTCTAGGAAGTTCCAAACTTTCCCACATCTTTCTGTCTTCTGAGCCCTCCAAGTCTCTGGTAAGTTCCAAATGTTCCTGCATTTTTCTTTCTTCTTCTGAGCCTTCCAAACTGTTCCAAACTCTGCCTGTTGCCCAATTCTAAAGTTGCTTCCACATTTTCAGGTTATCTTTATAGCAATATCCCACTATCCCTGTACCAATTCTCTGTATTAGTCTGTTCTCTGCTACAAAGATACTACCTGAGACTGGGTAATTTACAAAGAAAGGGGGTTTAATTGACTCACAGCTCTGCATGGCTCGAGAAGCCGTAGGAAACTTACAATCATGGTGAAGGCAAAGGGGAAGCAAGGCATGTCTTACATGGCAGTAGGAGAGAGGGACAGGGGAAGTTCCACACTTTTAAAACCATAATCCTTTGTGAGAACTCACTATCAGGAGAACAGCATGAGGGAAACTGCCCCCATGATCCAATCACCTCCCACCAGGTCCCTCCCTTGACATGTGGGGATTACAATTCAAGATGAGATTTGGGTGGGGACACAGAGCCAAACCATATCAATGTGTTTTTTGAATTTCATATTCTCTTTTTTAGCTTAAGTTCATGGACTCACTTTACTAATGGAAAATTCTAACCATATGGATAGTATTAGTTATAACAACTATCATTTCCCAAGGGCCTGCTTTGTTCCAAGTGTTATGCTATGTACTTTACATATACCTTGCTTAATTCTTACAGCTTGGTAGGTGTTATTATCACCATTTTACTGGTGAGGAAATTGAGTTTCAAAGAGGTTATGCACCATTCGAAGGTCATTCAGCTAGGAAATAGTAGAGCTGGGACTCTTCCTACTCTCCGGGTATCCTTTATTTGAGACACCCCTGCCTAATTGCTGTTGCCTTGCTATACATTATCCTTTTCAACCCCAGACCTTTTTGTTTCTGTTCTTCTGTTTGGAAAGTTTTCTCTGAATCATCTGTTCTCACCCCTTAGTGCCTAACTCAAATGTCACTTCCTTGCAGATATCCTCTCCTCACCGCATTCCCAGGAACTGGTAGTTAGTTTTAGGAACTAAGTATTTATATCTACATTGAAAATGAGTTATTAGGTGGGCAGTGGGTTGGGCTGGCCTAAAATGAGGTTTTCTCTCTGTAGTTTGTGGATCACCTACAGCAGAATCACGTAGAGCTGCTCTATGTGTATTATTGGTGGGGACGAGAAGAAACTTGTTAGACACCACTTTCCTGGGCCTCATGCCAAATCTGCAGGAACAGATTCTTTTGTCATAAGTCCCTGGAATATGCAGGTACCCCAGATTGTTCCTAAAGACACTAATATTTGAAAAGTTTTATAGGCATTAGACCTACACAATTTCCCTCATTACGGGTCCCTCAGGCACAGGCATAATGCATAGTGGAATTCAATTGCTTTGCTAAATAAAAATGAATATCGATTACAGGGAAGACAAAGGAGAGTTGCAGAGATTGAGCCTTTTTGCTTAAACTTAATGGGATTTTTTTGAAGGAATCTTCTAAAAAGTATTACAAATTAATTTAAACTGAAATAACTACAAGATTTTTCAAAATTAAACCTGCCAAATACATCTGTTGATTTGCAAATTTCCTTTCTAACATGTAGGCTCTTTAGAGGTAGAGACTGTGTCTTTTACCCTTTTTTCACCCAACCCTATACTTTTACCCAGACCAAGCACACAACTGGAGATAAAAGTCTATATTAACTGAAAGGAAAACTGAACAGGAGGAACCTAAGATTACCACCATATGCATTGTGGTTCACCCAAGGGCTTCATTCACTGGACATTTGCGGCTAAGTGTTGGTTTTGGGTAAACACGACTTTGAATCAGCCTTGGCCTCAAGGAGTTTGCTAGGTAGTTAAAGAGTCACATGTATGTGCAGTGAACTGTTGTGAATCCTATGAAGGAGGTATAAAAAGCCCAATGGGAGGATTAAGGAAAATGTGCTTTTCTCTCTTGGATTATGGAGGACTGCATGGCAGAAGAGGACTACACCTAAAAATACAGTAGCCTGTAACTTTAAAACAGAAAATGAGTAATAAGTTTTTCTGTTGGTGCACACAGTGAGTTATGTTCAAATAAAAATGAACTAGGAAGGCAGCAGGGATTTGTCCTTACTTTTCACACTAGTAAGTACAGAATCCATAGGTGGATTTTTGATATAAAATTTTTTCAACTAATAAAATGTCAGCAATGTATTAAAAATTTTCAGAGAGGAGAACTATGAAATAAACATAATAAATCACTTTAGTGGTAATAAAACCAAGACAAATCAAAGCCCAATGTCAACTTTGCAGCTGTCTTTGAACGATTTTGTATCTTGAGAAGAAATGTCCACATAATTCCGAAACCTTATGGATGATAGCATTAAAATATTCAACAGTTTTTCATTTAAAAGCCTTGCCTGCCTCACATTCTATAGCTTCTCGATTCAGAAGTTTCTTTGCCTTGCCTGGAAGTTTCTTTGTTTTATTTCTGCTGCAATATGATTTTAGAGAATTTTGTAACTGAATACTAATTCAGAAATCCTTCTTACATATTTTAATTCCCTAGATGGAGTTTAATTTCTTTGCTATGACTATTCAAGCTTTTTGAAATAAAGTAGAGTTTAAGGTGCACAGATTTATCCTTTCTTTGGGGCATCTTAAGGTCTACTGATATCAAACGCTATGTGCAAGTTACCCACAGGTTTAATGATTTCCACTTTTGTTAATGAAATGTTTGCACAGCTGCCACAGTGTGTACAGGAAGATTAAAACCTGCTGTCACTTTGTTAAGAGAAGCCTAGGGGAGATTTAACACATCTGGCCTGTGGATTAAGGAAACCTGGTAAAACCAAAACCGTCCATTAGTTTACAGGAGCTTCGACCTGGGAACTAGAAGCAGGAAAGAAGATGTACTGACCTTTAAAGTGAACTGAAATCAATTAACCCCAGTACCTGTCAACTTCTTGTGATTTGTGTTTATGCTGTAGTCACCTTTATCGCTCCTATGAATTCTTATCTGAAAACAAGTTCTTCGTTGGTATAAGATGAAGTGAAATAGCTGAGCTGAGAAAGCAGTTTCCCATCTGAATGGCAAATGCAGTTCCTGTCAAGCACGTTACAATCTTTGAAAAAAAATTAAAATAAAATAAAATAAAAGGCTACCAAGATAGACCAGATCAGTAATTTGACAAGTTGTGTCCTGTGTGTAAAACAAAGTAAATGAAAATGTTCCAGGAGATATATGCAGATCCAGCAAGAGTGAATGCACTGTTGCCCAATCTGTGTCAAGCACCATGAACAGATTTGGGGCGGAATAGCTTGTCACTTACTTGAAGACTAAAAGAACTGCCTGTCTATAAGTCTGCAAACCCTTCTGAACTAATAACTTAAGGGCAGAGTTGAGGGTGTGCAGAAGGCAACAGGCACAGCAGGCTTGGAAGATTTCACATCTTGACTCTTTGTACTTGAATGAGTCTTTCACTGAGGAAACAGCATGCTTTAGAGAAGCAGACAGGGCAGCAGAGAAGACCAGAAAGTTTAAGGACTTGCCCAAGGCTGGTCAACTTGACCTTCACAGTACTAGGGATGAGGGAAATCAACCTCTTTATCCTAACGACTAGACCAAGATTCCCTCAACAAAGCACACTTCTCTTGGAACACTAGGGAGGCACTCTGGTCAAAGGAAGACCAGATGAAAGAATTAAAAAGAAACAAACAGTGCTATTGCAAAGAAAGCGCAATGGGTTGAGTTGATAAAAGAAACTTTATTGATTTTAGAACAGTTACAGTTTATTTCAGCACCCAAACTCATTTGCAGAGGTATTGATGCACCCATGTGCAAACCTGAGTTGTCCTCACTGGGGGCTTGCCAGGCAGAGGGGAAGGGTTCTCCCCTCTCCTATCTCTTCTGACAATCTTTAGGTTGAGAAGCCACAGAAAGGTGGAACTTATTATTAGTACAAGAGGCTTTCGGCCTTTGGGGGTATTTCAGTGAAGCCAGTGGCTGGTCTGTGTTTTGAGAGTTTCTGAATTGAAAGTTCTCTGCCCCATTTCCATCAAGAACCACTAAGTGAACAAGCCAGCTCTTCACTTCTTCACTTGTAAGTACTGTTACTGTTTGTCAACAGTATGTTCTAAGGTGAAGGGCAGTTTGCTTTCAGAAGTCATCAGCTAAATTCTACTGGCAGACAAGCGACAAGACAACAGATGGACGCTGCCGGGAAGTCGTGCTTCCCTCTCACTCCTCCCTCCCACCTGCTGCCAGCGCCTGCTGCTGTTTCTCCACACAGTCTGGTTGGTAGCTCTGCCTTCCTCTGCCTTCATAGCCATGCTACGGTACCTCAGCGGGCTACTATCACGTTCTCCTGTGAGCTTTCTTGTCCAGACCCACTCCACAAAGCTAACCTCAGCGCCCCTGCCAAAGTCATGGTTTTTGTTGTTGTTGTTGTTGTTGTTTTGTTTTTGTTTTTGTTTTTTTGTATTTGACATTTTGACCATCTCACTCTGCTCAATCCTTGTGAACTGCAAGGTGGCTGGTATCACAAAACAAATATGAGAAGATGATTGAAAATTGGTCCGCTATTAAGAGCCCAGACTCTGGAGCCAGATTGCTGGGGTTTGAAACTTGTCTCATGCCACTTACTAGCTGCATAATCTTGAGCAGCTTACTTTGTATTTCTGTACCCTTAGTTTCCTTATATGTAGAATAAAATAGTAATAGTATTTACCTCACATGGTTGTTAAGGGAATTAAATACGCGAATATGCGTAAAGTGCCTAGACAGTGTCTGACAGATTATGAATGTTACATAAGGTTAAATAAAATGAATATATATGAAATAGCATAAATAGGGTTGCAAATTCTTTGGCTGTTCAGATATTGACATGATAAAACAACTCTTGCTCCATAATAAAACTAAATAAATCTAAGACAATCACCTTAATCTCATATATAACAGTCTTTATCTGTAACGATTGATACAAATGTTGCTATTTTAAATCATTTGCCACCAAAACAAACAATTGTTTTATAAGGTCTTTCTCAGGACCATTGAGGCATTTTGAAATAAGCTACCAGCTCCCAAGAAATTCCTTATAAAGGCAACATACCCTCATTTCCTTACAACTTTGTGCATACTTTTCTCTCTGTTTTTATTGTTGTTGTAATCCTCCTTTTTCTGTCATGATAGCACACATTCCTCCAAGGCTCCAATGACAATCTCTCTGCTATTCCTGGTCCCCCAAGCTGAGAGGGATGATTTCCTTGTTTGTGTCCTACATGACAGTGTGTCCCTGGACCAGAAGTGAAGAGCATGCTTAAGGGATCCACTGTTACTGCCTTTGTGCCTGCCTCCTCACTAGACTGAGGGCAGGGACTGGTTCCATTCATCTTTGTATCTTTTGTGCATATGTAGCTCATGACTTGGTAAAGACAGTGGCTTACCCAACATAGAACTGACTAGTAAAGAGATTTGTTTCATTGAGTTTCTTACTTTTAGGCCAGGAAAGTGGCATTTGGAAAGTAAGGATGACAGACTTCCTTGTCTACCTATTTAAATATCCATTGACAATTATGACACTTATGCATTTGACCCTACTTTACTCTTGGAACAATTAAAATGGTGCTTCCTGTAGTTCTTTAGGCTTGCCATGGACTCATTCTGTGATTTGATTTGATTTGATTTGATTTGATTTGATTTGATTTTTGAGACAGTCTTTCTCTGTCACCCAGGTTGGAGTGCAGTGGTCCAATCTCGGCTCACTGCAACTTCCACCTCCCCAGTTCAAGCGATTCTCCTGCTTCAGCCCCCCAAGTAGCTGGGATTACAGGCATGCGCCACCACACCTGGCTAACTTTTTATATTTTTTGGTAGAGATGGGGTTTTGCCATGTTGGCCAGGCTGGTCTCGAACTCCTGACCTCAAGTGAACTGCCCACCTCGGCCTTTCAAAGTGCTGGGATTACAGGTGTGAGCCACCACACCCAGCCATGATTTTCTTTTACACGCTCTTGAAAGTCATAGTTTCGGATGTTAATGTCTTTAGATGTTACTATAGTACGAAATCTTTATAATCCTCATGTGTCCACTCTGCTAGTGCTCACCAGTATGTGTATTCTCTTCTTTCTAGAATCATGGGAAAACTGCATCTCCCAGTTTCCCTTCTGTTTAGGCGTATCCAAGTGATTGAGGTTAGCCAATGGCATGTGAGTAGCAATGATGTGTGCCACTTCCAGGCCTGTCTTATTTCTCTTTCATTCTACCCACTGAATGAAGGAGGCCTCCAAGGACCAAAAAGTGGGTGAAGTTCACAATGAAAGGAGCCCAACTCACTGAATGACTGCATGGAGAAGAGTCTCTTCCACTGACCCACATAAGGCTCTGATCAGAGCAAGAGCTAAACTTCTATTAAATTAAGCCACTCATATTTTAAGGCTGCTTATTATAAAAATCAGCATTTTGAGTAATACGCCTTAGAGCCCAACAGAGTATCACATTGTAGTTTTCTAGTAAATGACAAATGAACTAGTGACTAATTATTTATCATTGGCCGAATAAGGAATAAAATTCACCAGAAAGATCCTGTAGTTTCTTTTGGCTACAATAAAATACAGAGGGGACAAGACAACCCAAATAATGAACATGAATCAAACCAGAGTAAACACTGAGAAGTTTGCTCTTGGATTAGGTAACTGAGAAATGCTATTGGGATAACTCTCAGACTCTTGAGCCACCTGATCAGCCCAGGTCCCCGTTGCCATAGCTGGCCTTCCTTTCCTAACTGCTAGTCTGCCTCATGCATCCAGGAGCACTTTACGTCTCTAGATTTTAAAACCTAGGCCTTCTGGTCTGCCTTTAACTATTGCCTTTCATATGCCAATGAACTTCAATATGTCTGTTATTTAGGAAAATTTTAGGAGATTAAGATTTATATTTTCTGGAATACAGCCAATTTGCTAATTTTAATGAATCAACATTTGAAAATAATCACATTGATTGTATTTATCTAATTGGATTCTGAGACCTATACCCTAAGATCCATATCACAAAGTTACACTTAGCCATATAGCATAGGGAAGCATGAACTTAGAGTGTATAAAATATTCTTGGCCAGGCACAGTGGTTCACACCTGTAATCCCGACAGTTTGGGAGGCAGAGGCGATCACCTGAGGTCAGGAGTTCGAGACCAGACTGGCCAACATGGTGAAACCACATCTCTACTAAAAATACAAAAATTAGCCGGGCATGGTGGCGGGCACCTGTAACCCCAGCTACTTGGGAAGCTGAAGCAGGAGAATGGCTTGAACCCGGGAGGTGGAGGTTGCAGTGAGCTGAGATTGCACCACTGCACTCCAGCCTGGGCAACAAAGAGAGACTCTGTCTCAAATATATATATATATATATATATATATATATATATATATATATGTGTGTATTCTTATGGGATATCTACACTACATTACCTAAATTCATCAAATTACCTCAATTGTGTACCTCAAAAGCATTTCAGCATTGTCATATCCCCCCAGTGTGAGAAATGTGATTGATGGGATATGAGGCTAGAGAGGATGGAATGACTCAGTTCATGAAAGGCATCATCTCTAATGCTATTTTATCTTTAGAACCTCAGGGAGCTATTAAAAGCCTTTAATAAAAGGTAGGTTAATATCTTATTTTTGTTTTGAAATATCACTCCGGCTGCTGTGTGGAGGATGGATCTGAAGTGGCAAGAGTGGACAGGAAGACAAGGCAGTTAAGTTTTTCTATAGTAAAGAATGGTGAGGTAAAAAAGGAAGACAGCGCCTAGGGGAACAAGTAAAGATACACTGAAAGCACGAGCACGGCCAGATTTAAAACATGATCTGGTCCTTTGCCATCTCATATGTCACATGCTTTGCTAATATCCTGGAGAGAAACAGAATTCTTCAGAAGAGAGCTAATTAGGATAGAATACCGCGGGTCTTGCCTTGAACACCATACTTTCATATACTTGCCTTAAAATGAACTTAGTTTTTGCATTGATCATTTCACACTGTGGGGTCACTTTCTGAACCTGTGATAAGTCAAAATTCTCCCACTTTGTTAATATAAACTGCCCTAAAGACATAACTCTCCCCTCTAAAATCAGCGCCCATCGAGCTAGATAACAGACTATTGTTTTGCATCACGTACAAGGGCAAATTTTGATAAACAACTACATTATAGAGAAAAGAACAGAATTCAAGTCAGATTCAGAAGATTACTTCATATCTCCTTTCTAAAGTTGCACTTAAAGAACCCCTCATAATAGCATTGTAGCATATAAGAGCAACTTTAGGACAGATGAATCTGTATTTTAATCCTGTCTTCGGTACTTACCACCTAGTACAGGCTAATAAACGTGTCTGAGCTAAGGTTTCATCATCTGTTAAATTGTAATAAAGCCATTTATCATAAAGGGTTTTCATTCTTTCCTTCAACAAATACATTGAGTAGCTACTATGTGCTGGTAGCTGGGCTGGGCACTAAGAAAACCATAGTGGCCAAGATATCCTATGGTCTCTGTCCACACTAAGCCTCTGTTCTATAGTGTTTGAGCATTAGAGATAATGCATATGAAGCACCTAGCATACGATCTAGAAAATAGACACTGAGGGAAAAATGCCCATCATTTTTAACTAGTTAATGTTAGACTCAAAATTTGTGAGGATCTTCTCAAAATAGATGTGATTGAATTGTCTAAGATACAGGAACAAAAGGGGGGAAAAAACAGCCTAAAAAACAGACCAGAAAAATAATTTCATGGAGTTTTTTAATTGTCGTTTAGTTTTGTTTTGTTTGTTTTTTGCTTTTGCTTTTGTTTTTGTTTTGAGACAGGGTCTCGCTCAGTCACCCAGGCTGGAGTGCAGTGCCGTTATCTCAACTCACTGTAATCTCTGCCTCCTGGGCTCAAGCAATCCTCCCACCTCAGCTTCCCAGGTAACTGGAACTACAGGTGTGCGCCACCAGGCCTGGCTATCTTTTGCATTCTTTGTAGAGATGAGGTTTCGCTATGTTGCCCAGGCTTGTCTCAAACTCCTGAACTCGAGGGAACTGCCTGCCTCCTCAGCCTCCCAAAGTGCTGGGATTACAGGCATGAGCCATCATGCCCTGCCCAATAAACAAACCAACAAAAACAAAATTACACGGCAATGACAGAATTAGAGAAACTCCAAGAACAGAGAAAACAAATAAAAAGAGCCTGAGAGATTTCTGGGATAATTTTCAAGGTAATTGATATAGCATATTCAGAATGTAAGAGAAGGTCATCCTCTCCCAAGAGTCCCCATAGCTACACACACACACACACACACAGGCGCACACGCACACACACACAGGCAGACATGCACGCACACACACACACAGACATGCACACACACACGCAGACACGCACGCACACACAGGCACACACACACACACGGACACACACACGTATGCACACACACGCACGCACACACACACGCGCACACACACGTGGACGCACACACGGACACACACGTATGCAAACACGCACGCACACACACACACGCGCACACACACACGGTGACATATAGTTCTGGCATTTGACTCTTTCCTAAAGCCAAAAAGAAATCATCTGCCTGGAAAGAGCCCCTTAAAAGAGTATTGAAACCTGACAGAGAAGCAAAGAAGGGTTTGCAGTACTTACCACCATAGCAAGCATGTGTGTGTAAGTGTGGTTGTGATATGTGTATATGGTTGAAGTAACATTGTCGAGGAGAAAAATATTTAAAAATCTTCCACCAGCAGGGCCGGGCGCAGTGGCTCATGCTTGTAATCCCAGCACTTTGGGAGGCTGAGGCGGGCGGATCACAGGGTCAGGAGATCGAGACCATCCTGGCTAACACGGTGAAACCCCGTCTCTACTAAAAATACAAAAAATTAGCCGAGCGTGGTGGCGGGCGCCTGTAGTCCCAGCTACTCGGGAGGCTGTGGCAGGAGAATGGCATGAACCCGGGAGGCGGAGCTTGCAGTGAGCCAAGATCGCGCCACTGCACTGTAGCCTGGGTGACAGAGCGAGACTCTGTCTCAAAAAAAAAAAAAAAAAAAACCTTCCACCAGCAGCATATAGCTCTACTTACATTAACAATACATTGGAGGGGTTCCCAAGCTCACCCATCCTGAAGAGAAGCCTCCCAGTTGACACACTCCTCCAACTACTTCCTCAGTTGACACACTCCAGCTACTACCCTAGAGAGCCCATCAGCCACCTTCTATACACTAATAAAAAAATACTGATACAAGGAAAGCAAAAGGAAGACCTTACAACAAATAAAAGCAAAAATTTAAAAATAGAGAACATTAAAAACATAGACTTGATTAATAAAGCCAAAAGCCAGTTCTTAAAGATTGTGATGAAGTGTACATTTTAGGAGCATTAAGTATGCTCACATTCTTTGCAATCTGTCTTCAGAACTTTTTCGTCTTTGAGAACTGGAACTCTATACATATTAAACAAGCTCCCATTTGTTTGTTTGTTTGTTTTGTTTTTGAGATGGAGTCTTGCTCTCTTGCCCAGGCTGAAGTGAAGTGGTGCAATCTCGGTTCACTGCAAGCTCCACCTCGCGGGTTCACGCCATTCTCCTGCCTCAGCCTCCCCAGTAGCTGGGACTACAGGCGCCTGCCACCACACCCAGCTAATTTTTTGTATTTTTAGTAGAGACAGGGTTTCACCATGTTAGCCAGGATGGTCTCGATCTCTGACCTCGTGATCCACCTGCCTCGGCCTCCCAAAGTGCTGGGATTACAGGCCTGAGCCACCGCACCTGGCCAACAAGTTCCCATTTTTTAATTCCACTAGCTTTTGGAAACCACCATTCTCCCTTCTCTTTCAATGCATTTAACCACTCTTGATATCACTGATAAGATGAATCATACATATATGTCATTTTGTGACTGGCTATTTCACTTAGCGTAATGTCCTCAAGATCCATCTATGTTGTAGCATGTGTCAGAATTCCCTTCCTTTTTAAGGCTGAATAGTATTTCATCTTATATACATTCTGTATTTTGTTTTATCCATTCATTTATTGATGAATACTTGGGTTGCTTCCACCTTTTGCCTAATGTGAAAAATGCTCCTATGAACACGAGTGGATAAATATCTCAAGACTCTGCTTTCAATTCCTTGGGGTATATTCTAAAAAGTGGAATTTCTGGATTATAGTGTAGTTCTATTTTCCTTCTTTTTTTTTTTTTTTTGAGGAATCATCATAATGTTTTCCATAGTGGCAGCTATTTTACATTTCCACCAATGGTGCACAACGATTTTAATTCCTTGCCAATGCTTGTTATTTTCTGCTTTGTTTTTCTTTTTGTTTTGCTTTTCGATAGCAGCCATTCTAATGGGTGTGAGGTAATGTCTCACTGTACTTTTTGACTTGAATTTCCCTAATGATTAGTAATGCTGAACAACTTTTCAGGTGCTTAGTGGCCATTCTATACAAGTGTGTCTTCATCAGTTTCATGTTGCTATAGAAGAATACCACAGACCGGGTAATTTATAAAGAACAGAAACTTATTTACTCACAGTTCTGAAGGCTGGAATACCTAGATCAAGGGACTGGTAGGTTCAGTTGTCAGGTAAGGACCACATCTCCACTTTCAATATGGTGCCTTGAGCACTGTCCTTCATAAGGAATAAACACTGATCCTCACGTGGCAGAAAAGTGGAAGATGGTGCATCAACTCCTAAAAGCCAATTTTATTTCAGCATTGATCCATTCATGAGGGTAAAGCCCTCATTATCTAAACACCTCTCATTATGGCTCACCTCCAACACTGTTATTTTGGTTATTGTATTTCCAAATTACGAGTTTTGGAGGGGACCAAACATTCAAACCATGGGTTTTTAATATATATTAAAAACCTCTTTTTAATTAGGTTATTTGTGTTTTTGATGTTGAGTTTTAAGAGTTCTTTATACATTCTAGATATTTACCCACTATCAGTAATATGATCGGCAAATGTTTTCTCCCATTCCATAGTTTGCCTATTCACTCTGTTCATTGTGTCCTTTGATGCACAGAAAGTTTAAATTTTGATGTAGTCCAATTTATCTATTTTTGTATTTGTTGCTTGGGCAAAAGCCAGTTTTTTAATCAATAATATTGATGAACACTCCTGAAATCTAAATGAAAGGTTAGAGAAAGGTTGGAGAATGTGAGAAGACCAAATGAGTGTACAGATATACAACAATAGGGATGAGAAAGGGAAATAAGTAGAGATAATCCATAAATTCAATGCAATCCTAATTTTTAAAAACCTAGCGTTTTTTTGGTAGAACTTCATAGGCTCACTCAAAAACTTGTTTGAAAAAAAACTAATGAGAATAGAAAGGACATTACATATGACACAATGGTTGTTGGAGAGTTGCCCTATCTATAAAATTATAATAAAAGACAGTACCACTGGCAAAGGAATAGAAAAGTAAATCAGTAGAACAGAAAATAAAGTCTAAAAACAAACACAGATATATAGAAGAATTCACTGCATAATAAATCAGTGAGGAATAAAATACTTATCATATGGTCATAGGGCAATTAGCTTTCTGTTTTATATATATATATACACGCACACACGTGTGTGTGTGTGTGTGTGTATATATATGTATATGTATGGATTTATGTGTGTGATTAGATCTTTTCTTCAGATAATTCAAAAATTAAATTCCATATGAATTAAAGATCAGGATATGAAAAATACACACTACTAAGCATACTGAAAAAATTTGAAAAATGTTTTCACTGTTTTAAGATGGAACAAGCCTTTTTCCACAAGACAAAAAACACTGAAGCCTACAAGAAGTGATCAACAGATTTGAGTATGTAAACACTTATCCATTAACAACAGATGCCATAAAGTAAAATATAAGTGGAAGGCTGAGAGAAAATATGTAAAACGTATTTTTTACAAAATATGTAAACATAAACTACAGCCAAAGTATTAATATCCAGAATATATACAGAGCTTCTAACAACCTAAATACGAAGGCAATCAATTCAATAGGAAAACAGGTAAAAGTCATAAGAACATTTCATAAGAGTTAAATGGACAATACATATCTGAAGTTTTACTCAGTATAATTATTAATTAGGAAAATTATAATTAGTAACAAGAATAATCTTTTTTTGTCCAGCAAATCACCAAGAAAAGTTTTTTTTTGAGACACGGTCTCTCTGCTGCCCAGGCTGGAGTGCAGTGCTGAAATCTCAGCTCACTGCAACCTCCTTCTCCTGGGTTCAAGCGATCTTCCCACCTCAGCCCCCCCAGGTAGCTGGGACTACAGTCACACACCACCATGCCTGGCTAATTTTTTTGTTTGTTTGTTTTTTGTTTTTTGAGACGGAGTCTCACTCTGTTGCCCAGGCTGGAGTGCAGTGGTGCAATCTCAGCTCACTGCAACCTCCACCTCCTGGGTTCAAGCAATTCTCCTGCCTCAGCCTCCTGAGTAGCTGGGATTACAGGCACACACCACCATGCCCAACTAATTTTTGTATTTTTTGTAGAGATGGAGTTTCGCCATGTTGCCCAACCTGGTGTCAAACTCCTGGACTCAAGCAATCCGCCCGTCTAGGCCTCCCAAATTGCTGAGATTACAAGTGTGAGCCACCACGCTGGGCCTAAAATAGTTAAATTATAGTAAGATACACTACTGTGAGTGAACATTTAGTCTCATGTGCTATTTGGAATAAGATAAATAAATGGGTAGTCTCTTTGGAGGGAAATTTTGTAGGGACTACTTAAATTTTATTTTTTGCAACTTTTATTTTAGATTCGAGGGTATATGTGCAGGTTTGTTGCATCACTTTATTGTGTGATGTTGAGATTTAGGCTATAAATGATTCCATCACCCAGGTACTGAGCACGGTACCCAACAGTTTTTCAACCCTTGCGACCTTCCCTCGCTTCCCTCTCTAAGTAGTTCCCAGTGTTTATCATCATCATTTTTATGTCCATGAGTACCCAGTGTTCAGCTCCCACTTAGAAGTAAGAACATATGGAATTTGATTTTCTGTCCCTGCATTAATTCCCTTAGGATAATGGCCTCCAGCTACACCCATGTTGTTGCAAAGGACATGATGTTGTTCTTTTTTATGGCTGCATAATATTTAATGGTGTATATATACTATATTTTCTTTATCCAATCCACCATTGATAGGCACCTAGGTTGATTCCACATCCTTGCTATTGTCAATAGCGCTGCAATGACCTTGCCAGTGCATGTGTCTTTTGGGTAGAACTATTTGTTTTATTTTGGATATATAACCAGTAATGGGATTGCTGGGTCAAACAGCAGTTCTGTTTTAAGTTCTTTGAAACATCTCCCAACTGCTTTCCACAGTGGCTGAATTAATTCATATTTCCACCAACAGTGTATAAGCATTCCTTCTTCTCTGCAGCATTGCCAGCATCTGTTGTTTTCCAACTTTATAATAACAGCCTATCAGATTGGTGTAAATTGGTATCGGAGATGGTATCTCACACCAGTGTTTTTTATTTGTATTGATTTGATGATTAGTGATGTGGAGCATTTTTTCACATGTTTCTTGGCCACTTGTATGTCTTCTTTCAATAAAAGTCCATTCATGTGTTTTGCCCATGTTTTAATGGGTTGTGTTTTGCTTGTTGTTTAAGTTAATTATAGATTTTTGATATTAGACCTTTATTGGAATCATAGTTTGCAAATGCTTTCTCCTATTCTGTAGGTTGTCTGTTGATGCTGTTGATAATTTCTGTTGTTGTGCAAAAACTCTTTAGTTTAATTAGGTTCCAGTTTTCAATTTTTTTTTTTTTTTTTTGCAATTGCCTTTCAGGACTTAGTAAAACATTATTTCCCAAGGCCAGTGTCCAGAATGGTGTTTCCAAGGTTTTCTTCTAGGATTCCTATAGTTTGGGGGTCTTACATTTAAACCTTTAATCCATCTTAATTTTTGTATATGGCTAAAGGTAGGGGGTCCAGTTTAATTATTCTGCATATGGCTAAGCTAGCTATTACAGAACCATTTATGGAACAGGGAGTCCTTTTTCCATTGCTTATTATAGTTCACTTTGTCGAAGAATAGGTGGCTGTATGTGTGTGGCTTTATTTCTGGGTTCTCCATTCTGTTCCACTGGCCTATGTATCTGTTTTTGTACCACCACCATGCTGTTTTGGTTACTGTAACCTTATACTATAGTTTGAGGTCAGGTAATGTGATATGTTCAGCTTTGTTCTTTTTGTTTAGGATTACTTTGGGTATTCCCACTCTTTTTTGGTTTCTGTGATTTTTGGAATAGTTATTATTGACTCTGTGAAAAATGACATTGGTAGCTTGATAGGAATAGCATTGAATCTGTGCATTGCTTTCAGAAAAATGGCCATTTTATTATATTGATATATTGATTCTTTCGATTCAAATACATGCATTTTTATTTGTTTTTTTATGTTTAATTTTTGTGGGTTCATAGTCAGTGTAAATATTTTTGGAGTACATGAGACATTTTGACACAGGGATACAATGCTTAGTAATTATATCAGTGTAAATGGGGTATCCATCACATCAAACATTTATCTTATCTTTATGTTACAAAAAACAATCCAATTATACTCTTTTAGTTATTTTAAAATGTTTAATAAATTATTGTTAACTACATCAGCTTGTTATGCTATCAAATACTAGAAGTTATTAATTCTATGTAACTATATTTTTGTACCCATTAACCATACCTAATTCCCCCATACATTACCCTTCTCAGCTTCTGACAACCATCATTCTACTCTCTGTCTCCCTGAGTTCAATTGTTTTAACTTTTGGCTCCCATTAAAACGTGAGAACTTTCAAAGTTTGTCTTTCTGTGCCTGGCTTATTTCACTTAGCACAATGACCTCCAATTCCATCCCGGTTGTTGCAAATGACAGGATCACATTCTTCTTATTGCTGAATAGTACTCCATTGTGTATATATACATTGTCTTTATCCATTCATCTGTGGATGGACACTTAGGTTGCTTCCAAATCTTGGCTACTGTGAATAGTGCTACAGAAAACATGGTAGTATAGCTATCTCTCCCATGTACTGATTTCCTTTCTTTTGGGTATATACCCAGCAGTGAGATTCCTAGGTCATATGGTAGCTCTATTTTTAGTCTTTTGAGAAACCTTCAAACTGTTCTTCCTAGTGGTTGTAATCATTTACATTCCCACCAACTGAGTACAAAGGTTCCCTTTCCTCCAAATCCTTGCAGCATTTATTATTGCCTGTCTTATGCGGAAAAGCCATTTTAAACCAGATGAACTGATATCTCATTGTAGTTTTTATTTCCATTTCTCTGTGATCAGTGATGTTGAGCACCTTTTCATGTACCTGTTTGTGATTTGTATATCTTCTTTTGAGAAATACCTATGCATATATTTTGCACTTTTTCATTTTTTTCTTTTTTTTTTTTTTTTTGAGATGAAGTCTCACTCTGTCACCAGGCAGTGGTGCGATCTCGGCTCACTGCAACCTCTGCCACCCAGGTTCAAGAAATTCTCCTACCTCAGCCTCCCGAGTAGCTGGGACTACAGGCACGTGCCACGATGTCCAGCTAATTTTTGTATTTTTAGTAAAGACGAGGTTTCACCAAATTGACCAGGATGGTCTCTATCTCTTGACCTTGTCATCCTCTTGCCTCGGACTCCCAAAGTGCTGGGATTATAGGCACAAGCCATCATGCCCAGCCTTTTGCACATTTTTAAAATCAAGTTATTAGATTTTTTTCTATAAAGTTGTTTGAGCTCCTTTTATGTTCTGGATAGTATATTAGAGTTCTTCAGGGGGACAGAACCAATAGGACATACGTGTTTTATAAAAGGGAGTTTATTAGGAAGAACTGGCTCACACAATTACAGAGCAAAGTCCCGAGGTAGACCGTCTGCAGTCTGGGGAAAGAGAGAAGACAGTAGTTGCTCAGTCCACGTCCAAAATCCTCAAAACCAAGGAAGGCAATATTGCAACTTTCAATCTGCATCCAAGAGCTTGAGAGACCCTAAGAAGCTGCTGGTGCAAGTCTCAGAATCCAAGTCTGAAGAACCCAGAGTCTGATGTCCAAGGGCAGGATGAACAGAAGCAAGCACGTGTCTGGCAGGGGAAGAAGAAAAAGAGAGCCAGAAGACTCAGCAAGCAAGCTTATGCCACCTTCCTTTGGCCTGCTTTGTTCTAACTGCACTGGCAACTGATTGGATGGTCCCCACTCAAGGTTGGGTCTTCCTCTCCCAGTCCACCAACTCAAATATCACTCTCCTCTGGCAACACCCTCACAGACACACCGACATAGAACATTTTACCGCCCATCTAGGCATCCCTCAATCCAATCAAGTTGACATCTAATATTAATTATCACGGATGAGTAGTTTCAAAATATTTTCTTCCATTGTGTAGACTGTCTCTTCACCTGGCAGATTACATCCTTTGCTGTGCAGAAGCATTTTACCTTGATGTAATCCCATTTGTCCATTTTTGCTTTGATTGTCTGTGCCTGTGGGGTATTACTCAAGAAATCATTGCCCAGCCCAATGTCCTGAAGAGCTTTCTGAATGTTTTATTTTACAATTTTCATAGTTTGATGTCACAAATTTAAGTTTTCAATCCATTATGATTTGCTTTTTGTATATGGCAAGAGATAGGGGCTTAGTGTCATCCTTCTCCATATGAATGCCCAGTTTTCCCAAAAATATTTATTGAAGAGAGAGTCCCTCCCTTTCTCAATGTGTGTTCTTGGCACTTTGTTGAAAATGAGTTCCCTGTAGGTGTATGGATTTATTTTGGGGTTATCTATTCTGTTCCATTGATATATATTTCTGTTTTTATCCCAGTACCATGCCATTTTCGTTAATATAGACTTGTAGTATAATTTTGAGCCAGATAATGTAATTTCTCCAGTTCTATTCTTTTTGCCCAGAATAGCTTTGGCTATTTTGGGTCTTTTTTTGCTCTATGTAAACTTTAAGATAGTTTTTTTTTCTTTTTTCGTGAAGAATGGCATTGGTGTTTTCATAGGGTTTGCATTGAATCTGTAGATTGCTTTGGGTACTATGGACATTTTAGCAATATGATTTCTTCAAATCCACAAATATAAAATACCTTCTGATTTTGGGGGTACTCTTCCATTTTTTTCATCAATGTTTTATAGCTTTCCTTGTAGAGAACTTACACATTTTTGGTTAAATAAATTCCTAGGTATTTAATTTTATTTGTAGCAATTGTAAATGGGATTACTTCTTTGATTTTTTTCAGATTGTTTGCTGATGGCATATGGAAATACTACTGATTTTTTTATGTTGATTTTGAATCCTACAACTTTACTGAATTTATCAATTCTAGTAGTTTTCTTGTGGAACCTTGTATTAGTCAGTTCTCACACTGCTATAAAGAACTGCCTGAGACTGGGTAATTTATAAAGGAGAGAGGTTTAATGTACTAACAGTTCCACATTTCTAGGGATGCCTCAGGAAACTTACAATCATGGCAGAAGGCAAAGGAGAAGCAGGCACCTTCTTCACAGGGCAGCAGGACAGAGTGAGTGCAAGGAGAGGAAATGCCAGATGCTTATAAAACCATCAGATATCATGAAACCCACTCACTATCTGAGAACACCTGGGGGAAACCATCCCCATGATCTGATTACCTCCACCTGGTCCCACCCTTGACAAGTGGGGATTATGGGGATTACAATTCAATATAAAATTTTGGGTGGGGACACAGCCAAACCATATCAAGTCTTTAGGATTTTTCAAATACAAGGCCATATCATCTGCAAACAAGATTTGACTTTTTCCTTTCCAATTTTCATGCTGTTTATTTATTTCTCTTTTCTGATTGCCCTAACAAAGTCTTCCAGTACTACAGTGAATAATCGTGGTGAAAGAGGACATCACTGTCATGTTCCAGATCTTGAAGAAAAGGCTTGTAGTTTTTCCCCTTCAGTATGATCCTAGATGTGGGTCTGTCATATATGTCTTTTACTGTGTTGAGATATGTTCTTTCAATAGCCAGGTTTTTGAGAGTTTTTATCATGAAGAGATGTGCAATATTACTAAATCATTTTTCAGCATCAAATTAAATGATCATATAGTTTTTGTCCTGTCTAGTGACATGGTGTGGCACACTGATTGATTTGCATATGTTACACCATCGTTGCATCACTAGGATAAATCCCATTTGGTCATGATGAATGGCCTTTCAAAGTGTTGTTGAATTCAGTTGGCTAGACTTTTTTTTTTTAAATGATTTTTACATCAATATTTGTCAGGAATATTGGGCTGTAGTTTTCTTCTATTGCGTGTCTTTGTCTAGTTTTGGTATCAGAGTAATACTGACCTCATAGAATGAGGTTGGAAGTATTGCCTCCTCATCTACTTTTCAGAATAGTTTGCATAGGATTGACACTATTACTTCTTTAAATGTTTCAAAATAGTTTGAGTAGGATTGATATTATTTCTTCTTTAAATGTGTGGTAAAATTCAGCAGTGAAGCCATCGGGTCCTGGGCTTTTCTTTGCTGGGAGATTTTTATTACGACTTCAATCTCATCACTTGTTATTGGTCTGCTCTGGTTTTGGATCTCGTCATGGTTCAATCCTGATAGGTTGTGTCTAGGAATTTATCCATTTCTCATAGCTTTTCCAATTTATTAGTATATAGTTACTCAAGGTAGCCTCTAATGATCCTTTGAATTTCCGAAGTATCAGTTGTAATGTCTCCCTTTTCATCTATGATTTTATTTATTTGGGTCTTCTCTTAGTCTCTTAGTTTGGGTCCTTTCTTAATCTGGATAAAGGTTTTTCAATTTTGCTTATCTTTTCAAATAACCAACTTTTTGTTTTGTTGATCTTTTGTATGGAATTTTAATTTTAATTTTATTTATTTTTGCTCAGATATTAATTCTTTTCATCTACTAATTTTGGATTTAGTTTGCTTTTGTGTTTCTAATTCTTTAGGATGCATCATTAGATTATTCATTTTATTTTTTTAAAACTTTTTTGATGTAGTTGCTTATTGCTACAAACTTTTCCATTAATATTGCTTTCACTATATCCCCTAAGTTTTTGTATATTTTGTTTCCATTTTCATTTGTTTCAAGAAATTTTCAACTTTGTTCTTAATTTCTTCATTGACTCACTGGTCACTCAGGAGCATATTGTTTAATTTCCTTCTGTTCACATTGTTTCCAAAATTCCTGTTGTTATTGATTTCTAGTTTTATTCCATTGTAGTAGGAGAAGATATTTGAAATGATAACAATTTCTTTTTCTAATTTTTTAACACTTATCTTGTGGTGTAATATATGGTGTATCTTTGAGAATGATCCATTTGCTGAGAAGAAGATTGTTATTCTCTAGCTCTTGAATGAAATGTCCGGTAAATGTCTAAATGGTCCACTTGGCCTATAGTGTAGATTAAGTCTGGTATGTCTTTGTTTATTTTCTGTCTGGATGAACCGTCTAATGCTAAAATTGGAGTGTGGAAGTCTCCAGCTATTATTTTATTGAGACTTTTCTCTCTCTTTAGCTCTAATAATATTTGTTTTATTTATCTGGGTGCTCCAGTGTTTTGTGCATCTATATTTCCAGTTGTAATATCCTTTTGCTGAATTCACACATTATTACAGCATGACCTTCTTTGTGCCTTTTTATAGTTTTTTTCTTAAAATCTGTTTTTACTGATGTAAGTATAGCTATTCCTGATTTGGTTTGTTATCCATTTGCATGGAATACTTTTTTTATATCCTTTTGTTTTTAGTCTACGTGTATACTTACAGGAGAAACCTTTTTCTTGTCTGAAACAGATTGTCAGGTCTTTTCTTTTTTATCCATTCAGCCACTCTACTTCTTTTGATTAGAGAGCTTAGTCTAGTTACATTCAATGTTATTATTGATAGTAAGGACTTACTCCTGCCATTTTTTTATTAGTTTTCTGGTGCTTTTTGGTCTCTTTATTTTTTTCTTTCTTTTCCTCCTGTCTTTCTTTTTATAAAGTTGACTTTTTTCAGGTGATATGTTTTAATTTGTTACTTTTTATGTTTTGCGTATCTGTTGTAGGTTTTTCAATTTGAGGTTACCATGATACAAATAACATCTTATAACCCATTATATTAAACTGATGAAATCCTAACACTGATTGCAAAAACAAACTAAATAACAAACAATCAAAGAGAAAACTGTTACAAACTCTACACTTGAACTTTATCCCACCACTGTTTATCATTTTGTTGTTTCTGTTTATAATTTATTATACTGTCTGTATTTTGAAAAGTTGTTGTAGCAATTATTTTAGTTAGGTTAATGATCCATCTTTCTACTCAAGGTATGAGTAGTTTAGGTACTACAATTACCGTGTTATAATAGTCTGTTTTTCTGTTTACTTACTACTACCTGTGAGTTTTGTACCTTCAGGTGATTTCTTATTGTTTGTTAACATATTTTTCTTTGAGATTGAAGTACTCCCTTTTGCATTTCTTGTAGGACAGGTCTGGTGGTGATGAAATCCCTCAGCTTTTGTTTGTCTGAGAAAGTATTTCTTTCTCCTTCATGTTTGAAGGATATTTTCACTGGATTTACTGTTCTTGGATAAAAAAAATGTTTTCCTTTGGCACTTTAAATATTTCATGCCACTCTCTCCTGACCTGTAAAGATTCCACTGATAAGTCCACTGCCAGAGGTATTGAATCTCAATTGTGTATTACTTGTCTCTTTTCTCTTGCTGCTTTTAGAATCTTTTCTTTATCCTTGATCTTTGGGATGTAATGATAAATATTTCGAGGCAGTTTTATCTGGGTCAAATCTGCTTGGTGTTCTATAACTTTCTTGTACTGGAATATTGATATCTTTCTATAGGTTTAGAAAGTACTGTTATTATCCCTTTAAATGAAGTTTCTGCCCCTTTTCTGTCTCTACCACCTCCAAGGCCAATAACTCTTAGATTTGCTTTTTTGAGACTATTTTTTAGATTTTTGTAGGCATGCTTTATTCTTTTTTATTTTCTCTCATCTGACTGTGTATTTTCAAATAGCCTGTCTTCAAGCTCACTAAATTCTTTCTTCTGCTTGATCAAGTCTGCTGTTAAGATACTCAGATGCATTGTTCAGTATGTCATTTGCACTTTTCAAATCCAGAATTTCTGCTTGATTCTTTTCAATTATTTCAATCTCTCTGTTGAATGCATCTGATAGAATTCTGAATTCCTTCTCTATGTTATCTTGAATTTATTTGAGTTTCCTCAAGACCACTATTTTGAATTCCCTGTCTGAAAGGTCACATATCTGTGTATCTCCAGGATTGGTCCCTGGTGCCTTATTTAGTTGTTTGTTTGGTTTTTTTTGTAAGATCATGTTTTCCTGTATGGTCTTGATACTTGTGGATGTTGATCAATGTCTGTGCATTGAAGAGTTACATATTTATTGTAGTCTTTGCAGTCGGCTTGTGTGTACATGTCCTTCTTGTGAAGGCTTTTGAGGTATTTCAAGAAACTTGAGTGTTGTGATCTAAGTTTTTGGTCAACGCAACCATATCTTCATTAGAGGACACCCCAATCCCAAAAGCAGTGAGGATCTCGTACACTTATAGAGGTACCACCTTGGTGGTCTTAGATAAGGTCCGTAAGAATTCTCTGGATTACCAGGCAGAGACTCTTGTTTTCTTCCCTTACTATCCCCCACACAGAGTCTCTCTGTCTGCTGAGTTCCCTAGAGTTTGGCAGAGGGGTGACTGAAGCAGGCCTGTGGCCACTACCACCGTGACTTTGCTGGGTCAGACCTGAAGCCAGTACAGCACTTGGTCCTACCCAAGGCCTATGGTAACTACTGCATGGCTACTGCTTGTGTTTGCTGAAGGCCTTATGGCTATATAATCTGCAGGCAGCAAAGCCAGCCAGACTTGTGCCCTTCCCTTTGGGTGGCAAGTCCCCCCATGGCCCTGACTGGGTCCAAAGTTGCTGTCTGGGAGCCAAAGCTTGGAGATAGAAACCTTAGGTATCCACCTGGTACTCTATTCTATGGTGGCTGAGCTGCCACCCAAACCACAAGACAAAGCCTTTTCCTCTCTTCCTCTCTTTCCACGAGCAGAGGAGTCTCTCCCCATGGCCACAACCATGGGGATGTACTGCCTGGCTACCACTGATGTTCGCTTCATTTCCAAGGGCTCTTTAGCAAGCTTGTGGTGAATGCTGGCAGGCCTTGGACTCTCACTTCAGGGAAGTGTGCTCACCTCTACCCCAGTGAAGGTCCAGAAATGCCTTCTAAGAGCCATAGGCCTGGAACTGGTGACCCCAAGAGCCCACTTGGTGCTCTGCCCTACTATGGTGAAGCTGATGCCTAAGCTGCGAGACAAAATCCTCTTTACTCTTTATTTTCCTTTTCTCAAGCATAAGGAGTCTCTCTTCTGTAGCCACCACAACAGGGAATGTGCTTACTCACATCTGAAGCGAGCATGTCTTCTAGTCTCATCTGAGGCCCACAGTAAGTACTGCCTGGCTACCAAACGTCACTATTCAGGGCCCAAGGGCTCTTTAATCAGCAGGTGATGAGTCCTGCCAGTACTGGGTTCTTCCCTTCAATGCAGTGGGTTCCCTTCTGGCTCAGAGTATATCCAGAAATGTCAATCAAAAGCTAGGGCTCAGGACTCTGCCTGGTGCCCTACCCTACTATGGCTGAGCTGACATACAAGGTGCAAGACAAAGTCCTCTTTACTCTTCCCTCCCTTCTCCACAAGCAAGAGGAAGGGGACTCTCACCTCAGCAGGGTTATGCTGCTTGGAGTTCGGGGAGGGGTGGAGAAGCACTCCTTTGGCTGCCCCAGCTGATGTCTCACTAGGTTGAATGCACCCCACTTCCACTGGTTTTTCAGCCCAGCACAGCTCCATGACTTACCCAGGAATTACAATCCTGTGACCCAGACTGAAGTTCAAGTTTATTTAGAACCACAGAGCACTTAAGTTCACACTGGCAAGGCTTGCCAGAACTCAGGTTCTGACTGCTGGGATGAGTGATTCCTATCTGGCTAGGGTTGGTCTAAATGCTCCCTTCATGAGCACCAGCTGAGTTGTGCCTGGTGTTGCTTTCACTGTGACGGGGCAGCACAGAGTTTCAATGCAAAGTCACACAATCACTGTGCTCTCCATCTCCCAAATGCACAGATTCTCTCTTCATCTTATGTGGCTGCTGCCTCAGGATGGGAGAAGAGTGGATTCGGTAACTCAAGACTGTCTTTCCTATCCTCTCCAGTGTCTCTTTCCTTGCTATGATGTGAAAGCCATGTACTGTGATAATTCACCGAATTTTCTGGTTTTTAAGAAGGACGCTTTTTAGTGTGAATAGTTGTTCAGTTTGGTGGTCCTCTGGGGAGGATGATTGGCGGAGGCTTCTATTTGGCCATTTTGCTCTGCCCTTTCTCCCGGTTGACGTGAGTTGTAAATGCACAGATTCTTCAAACACACAGTTTGGTTTCTGAGTATTTATCCTTGTGTGAACAATGAGGCACGTACAAAAATGTGCACCATATCATTGTTGAAAGACAACTTAAATGCCTATTAATTGGATAGTGGGCAAATAAGTTGCAGTAACAACCATACTATATATTAAAATGATATATTTAAACAGGATGATGTATACACTGACATAGAACAATGTCTAATATATATCATTTAGTGAAAATAAGAGAGTGTTTGAATAATACATACTGCAAAGTCCAATTTATATAAAAAGGTATATTTGTACAAAACAGAGCTAGAAAGATATACGTAAAATTGTTCACAGTGGTTGTTTCTGGGAAAGGAAGACAGAATTAAAGGCACAGTTTCCATTTTGTCCTATAGTCTGCATTATTCGAAGTTATTTTTATGGCAAGATGGTATCCACACATTGCTTTCATAAAAACAAATTAAAATACATGTATTTTCTTTCCAAATTCCTTCTCTTGAATAAAGTATATTAAATCATATTTTCATAAGCTTTGTATCTCTTATTTCTTTTTAATATAAGTATAAATACCCATTTAAAAATTTCAGCAGTCTCACTAAGTTATTCTAAATTCAACTTTTCAATTTTAATGCATGTATTCTGCTTAATTGGAGAGCTACAAAAGAAAAAAACCTGCATAACTGAGCAATTTCATTTGTTTTCTTGAGCCAAAAAAAAAATCATTTGACATGTTTTCAACAGTCACAGTATGGTCGGTGACTTACTGATGCATCTAAGTCCTGTAGTTCAGCATGCTGGTTGATAGCCAAATGACACTGGCACATAATTCACTTGTTTCTTTCATTTCTGAGTCATTGTGTCCACTAAACTTTCACTATGAGTCACAATCAAATTAGTCTTTCACAAAAATACGGCTATATACTAAATTATCTGGGTGCGCCTGATCCAATCTGTCAAAAGGCCTAAAGAACAGAGCTGAGGCTTCACAGAGGAAGAGATCTCCATGGTGGGCAGCAGCTTTAGCCCAGGTGTAAGAGTTCTAGCCTTCTTTTTCTGGCAAACTGCATCTATAGATTTTGGACTTGACTAGCCAACCCCACAACTGTGCAGTTAGTTCCATCCAATAAATCTCTTAATATAAAAAAATAGGCTCTTAGTGAATATAAACCACAGTCAGCTTTTAATACTTAAGCAGAACATGCAAGTAATACTTCAAAGCAGTTTTCATTACTGAACATTTTATTGTTTTTTGCATCTCATGCAAACAGAATAAGGAAGCAAATATTCCATATTTGTTATTATGCACAAGAAATATTTGACAAAAGCTTGGACTGAAATCACGGATGTCTTCTTGTATTTTGTCAGAGTAATATCTCTCAAGGCATGTAATACAATAGAATGAGTCTCAGTGAGACTTGAAAATCTTAGGATTTAGTGACAGCTTTTGCATTTTCTTGCTTTGTGACACTGAAAGAAGCACATAACCTCTATGAACTTCATTGTCCTTATTTGTAAGAGATAGAGAATTATACCCAATCTCTATGAAACCTCATTGTGCCTATATGTAAAACATAAATAATGTCTGTCCTTTTCCCCTCACAAGATTGTTAGAAGATTCACATGCAATAGTGGAGGGCAAATTCTCTCAGCTGTAAAACACTATACACACAAGAGATATAAATATTAGATGACAATCAGCCAGTTGATGCTGTACCCGTACAATCAACAGCAAGCCAAAATAACGATTTGAGCCCTATGCTTCTCTTTCAAAACTTTTTCTTGTATTATAAATTCAAGTCTAAAGAGTAAAATGCAATAAAAACATTTCCATGGCATAGTCACTGGGGAGACAGAGAGCCCTATAGGAAGGTACAGACTCCAATACTATTCTGAATAGTGTGGAGGAATAGCTGTCAGTCCTTTTCACACCTTGTTATCTTTTGGTCAGTGATGCTCTTTGGTGTTGAAGCTGCTGCCTTAGTCTCCAGGGAGAAGGGCTCAAAGCTTTTGGTGCAATGGGAGGTTTGCAGAGAATCTAGCTAGTCATCAGGAACCATTAGCTGCACGATGACTCAGTGCACTTCTTTAACTAGATAAAACATTATTTTTTCATCCTTTGTCAAAACAATTTTTTAAATGCAGAGACCAGAAAAAAAAATAAGTTAGCTTTTAATGTTTTTGCACATTGCATATTATATTTCTGTCTAAAAGGAGGCTGCATGTTTGGACAGTGAAAAGGATGTGTGGAGTAAATAGCATCAGGAAGGGAAAACCTCAGGCAGTGGTAAGATTTGAAAAATTATTGGCAACCCAAAACAGTTCTCCAGGGCAAAGAGAAAAATTTAGAGGAGTTCCACCTTGGCCAAAATGGCCAGGTCCTTGCACCTCCAGGGTCTCCAGTCATTTGGCTAATGGTTACATAGGAAGAGTGTGGCCACACCTGGAAAGCTGAGGCATTTCCTTAAGGAGCTAATGGTTGGAGGCTGTCAGTTAGTTGCACTCCCTGCAGCTGAATTGCAAATTTTTTCCATGGGGACATTCAGGTACACACCTTTATTGCTGCAACAGAGGGGCTGGAGGCCAGGTGAGAAAGATAAGACATAGAAAAGACTTCTGGGGGAGAGGGGTAATGAGTATGTCAGGTAAATAAGTAGGATTTCTGGGTAGCACTAAGGACTCACTTGAATTTAAATGTAAATCTGTCAGCATGATCCTTTGCTTTTCTCAATTTGTGTTCACATATTGCAATAGATAAGTAGGGTCGGATTTACCAGGGTTGGGATTTTGTTATTTGAGAACAACAAAGAGCAATGTCTGTAGAGTCCATTCAGTTCCCAAATTCTACATTTTGTGTATGAAGGTGATCTGACTTTCACCCAAATAGCTCCCATATTAATTCCAGAGACTGGCAAACAGGCCATGGGCCTAATCTAGCCTAAATGTTTTTGTCAATAAAGCTTTATTGCTCAGAAATCCCATTACTGGGTATATAACCAAAGGAAAATAAGTCATTTTACAAAATGCCACATGCATGCATGTGTTCATCACAGCACTATTAACCATAGTAAAGATATGGAATCCACCTAGGTGTCCATCAGTGGGGGATGGATTAAGAAAATGTGGTACATATACACCATGGAATACTACACAGCCATAAAAAGGAATGAAATCACGTCCTTTGCAGCAACAAGAAGGCAGCTGGAGGCCATTATCCTAAGTGAATTAATGCAGAAACAGAAAACCAAATACTGCATGTTCTCATTTATAAGTGGGAACTAGGTATTGATTATACATGGACACAACGATGGGAACAATAAACACTGGGGACTATTAGAGGGGATAGGGAGGGAGGAGGGCAAGGGTTGAAAAACTATGCTGACTGCCTGGGTGATGGGATAAGTCATACCCCAAACCCCAGCATCACACAATATACCGATGTAACAGACCTGCACATGTAACCTCTGAATCTAAAAGAAAAGTTGAAATTATAAATTAATTAAATAAATAAATAAATACAGTTTTATTGGAACATGGCCATACCCACTCATTTACATATTGTCTATTGCTTTTTTTCATGCTACAAAGGCAGAGTTGAGTGTTTGCAACAAAGACTAGAGAGATCAAAAGGCCTAAAATACGGACTATATGGTTCTTTACAAAGTTTGTCTCTGGATTAGGCTAATTTACCTGGCTTCCTCTGTGGATCCCTCACAAAACTGTAGCGTCAAAAATCATAAGTACCTGGCATAGACGAAGGACATTCTAGGAAAATGGGCATGAGAGCAGGTATCACCCCTGCTAAACCCGTCAGCCCTTAGCAAATCATTAACACTAAGTTGTACACAATATATTTTTGTTGAATTACTCAATGTTAAATATTATCTCATCTTTGCATTAATTCTACAAATATCCAGGCCACTGTTAGTTATAAGGGCTGGAGATACAGCATGTTATCATTTGTACCTGATGTTTTCTCACAAATACGTATTTTTATCTTATTTTCCAAGTGAAAATACCACTGCTTGTCCAACATATATTACCATCTTATCTATAACTAATGACCAATGAATAATTTTGTATTAAAATTATATGCAAGACAATTTTTTGGATAAGCAAAACCAGAATTCTAAAATTCTGCTGAAATTTTTATAGTACTTCTATTTGACATAGAGCTAGACAAAGTCTATAAACAACTCCTATTTCTAGTTCCAGTCATTGCTGGCATTAGCCATGTTTCCTAGCATCCATTCATCAAGCATTTAATCAATTAGTCTCTCAGGTGTGAAGTTCGGGAAATGATGTGGCATTCACAGTATACATTCCATATCAGGTTGCAAAAAAGAAAGCTGAGGCTGAAGGATCCTGCTCTGTGTACCATTCAGATGAAAGAAGTTGGTTTAGAAAATTTAGGAAGGTCTGTAGATTGGAGAGGGAAAAAAACTATGACTTGGGGAAATGGAGAAGTCCAGAGGTTGTTGTGGGAAGAGGATAAAAAGATAATAAAACATGAAGGACAGTGGTAGAATTTGAGAGGAACAGGTTGCTCAGAGGACCAGGTAATGGTTACCTAGAGCTGAGGGATAAATTTCCCAAGTACAGGATCAAATATTAGCATGGCAGGTGATGCAAGTGCTCTGAACTCTTGGGCACAGGAGGAGTCTCTGTTTCCTCTACCAGAAGAAAAACAAGAAGATAACATGTTAGTGACACTGGACAGAGCTGGAATCTTCCTATGGCATATTTGTATTTCATTTGTAATCTGCAGAAATGATAGTTATTGTAGAGTGTCTATTCATTAAAGCTCTTTCTACACCTTTGTGTACATTGTTGCTATGCAGGACCAAAAGGGTGGTCAGCTGCTGTTATGGAATGAATTGTGCCCACCGTCCCCCCAAAAAAAACTTCATACGTGATGCCCCAAATCCCAATGTGGCTGTATTTGGAAATATAATCTTTATGGAGATAGTTTACGTTAAATGAGATCAGAAGACTGGGGTGTTAATACAACAGAACTCAAGTCTTCATAAGAAGAAGAAGGGACAATAGAGATTTCTGTCTCTCCTCTCTCTCTCTCTCTCTCTCTCTGTCTCTCTCTCTCTCTCTCTCTTGCCTTCTCTGCACATGCACCAAAGAAAAGGCCATGTGAGAACATCTATAAACCAGGAAGAGAGGCCTTATTAGGAACTGAATCAGCCAATGACTCCTTCTGGGAATTCTAGTCTCCAGAAATGAGAGAAAATAAATGTCTGTTGTCTAGGCCACCCCCTTAATATGTGGTGTTTTGTTATGGCAACCCAAGCAGACTAATATAGATATCCTGTATCCTCTAGATAGGATTTAATGCCAACTAAAGCCAGACACATACAGAAAAGTAAAGCTATATTCCTGTGGCCAGGGATAACTATGTATTTATGGTGGTTTTTTCATGGATGTCCCTGCATCCAATCCATCCTGTACACTGAAGCTGAAAAGGTGTTTTTCTAAACTGTGTCTCACTCACAAATCGTCAATGGCTACCACCTATAGAACAATAAATATAAGACAAGTCCCAAGTATGCCTCCAGCTGCCACACAAGGTTCTCAATAATTCTGTTCCAACTTGAATTTTCGGGGCTGCCACCCAGGCCTCTTTGAAGCCACACAGCTTCAACTTCAGCTATAGCTCTTGCACATTCTAAATGTGTCATGCTCTTGTATGCTTGAGTGACTGAGTCAGTACTCTGCCTAGAGTGTCTTCAGAGGCACATCAAGCCTCTGAAACTCAAGTACATGCCACACCCCTCTTCTCCTCCCAGGGCCAACTCAAATGTCACTTGCTCTCTGTCAATCTCTCATACCTCAGGTAGAACTAATTCTTCCCTCATTTCTTTTTTTTTTTCTTTTTTTTATTATACTTTAGGTTTTAGGGTACATGTTCACAATGTGCAGGTTTGTTACATGTGTATCCATGTGCCATGTTGATTTCCTGCACCCATTAACTCGTCATTTAGCATTAGGTATATCTCCTAATGCTGTCCCTCCCCCCTCCCCCCACCCCACAACAGTCCCCGGAGTGTGATGTTCCCCTTCCTGTGTCCATGAGTTCTTCCCTCATTTCTATCCCTACATTTATTTCACTTTTTAAATACTTGCCACTTTAAATTGCAGTTACATTTTAGAGTGTCCACCCTCCTTCCCAAATAATGAGCTCTTCAAAGTAGAGAACACGTCTTACTCATCTCGGAGAGAACAGTAACAGCCCAATAAAAGAAGCTGAATAACTGTTGAACAAATTTACATTCATGTTCAAGAAGATCACTATGAAAGAGCAATGAGGCCCCTTAGGAATAGCTAAATGAATAACTTGCCAGCACACCCACGCAAGATTCCATTCTCTAGCTAAACTACATAGCTATCATCAAGAGCATTAAACCGGTAGGAAATCACATTTTTATGAAAAGTAAAGTCCAATATTCTTGTAGATGAGGAGGAAGAATAAGGCTAAAAAAGAAGTGAGTACCAATATTTGTGAATTTTAAAAAGGCACACTGGCCCAATGGTTTCCTTATTTGTAAAATCAGAGCTTTAGATGCGATGACTTCTAAGTGCCTCCCAAATCCTAAATTCCCTTGTTGTGTGATTTGCCAGATAGGCAAGACAACACTTATGTCTACAGCCGTGGAGTCATAATTTTGCAATTATTGTATGCTGAAGAAATCAACTCCTCATAATAACCAGTGAGATGGTTAACTGGGAAGAACTTGGTTAAAAATATGCTTTAAAATAAAATGAAAGACCCAGAACAGTACTCAATTATGCAGCTGCCTGCCTGAGCTGCCTCCCTGGACCCAACAAGCCTTCAGATTTAATCACTGGGGTTACCTGGGAGCATTTCCCACATGTTTAAATATCGGTAAGCCTGGCAGGCCACTGCTTCTTGAGGCAGAGGGACCAATGCAAAATAAGCATCAGATTTCAAATGCAAAACCAAAGCACTGGTTTAAAAAATATATAAGCTAAGTAGTGTGCCTTTCAGACAGTAGACAAGTCTCATCCAGATAGTTTACCCAATTTAAATAAATCTACTTTGGAACCTCAACTACGCTGTCCAGTTAAGTTGCTAATTGCTTAGCTACTTCACATTAATGGTATAGACCCAATTCAGATACATTTTCATGCCAGGGCTATCATCATCTAAGTTGTGGCTGGACAAGTTATTAAGAACAGAACATACAAGTATAAGGTGGGAGGAACCTTAGAGGTCATATTCATTTTACAGATGAAAAAACTAAATCTAAAATCTGAAATCTAAAGAGGCTTAGCTGCTTCACCACTGTCTAGTGTTTTTTAGTATGTAAATACAATAGCATGCATAGTGTGTATTTTTGTAGCTATATTCAGGACATGGCAGGCTTCAAAGTTAGACTTATTAATGTAAAAAATAATAAACACTCCCACCACTGAAGACACACACTTACACTTGTCAGCAACTCCTGGTTGTCCATGGACAGAATTCATGCTCCCTTAATTTAGCACCAAGACCATGTGTGACCTGGCCTCTTCTACCTCCGTGACAGCACTCACTCATGCTCTACTATTTCCTGTTTTTGACACCAACAGAACTCAAAGAGCTTTGTTTGTTTCCTGCAAATGCAATGTCATCACTCATCTTGGTGTCATTCTTTATACTATCACTGCTGTTCAGAATGCCTGCTTTGCTTCACTTTTACTCCTTTTGTACACCCAGTCCTTTGATCAATTACTTTAATAAACCTTACTAAAGAGTCATTTTCAGAACCAATCTCTCTGTTTATTTTTTTCTCTTAGACCTTTATTAGAGTCCAGGTTATATCCTGCCTTGCAATTAGAAGTCATATTCACATATGTCTCTTCACATTATGTTTGGGAACGCCAAAGACTCCTAGTATGGAGCTTGGCATATAGTATGTGCTCAATAAAATCTAATTGTTTATGTGTGTTTTAACTGAAGACATGGATGGAAAAGACATCGCAAAGAATCTTGCTATCTAGGGGCTCCAGGTAAAAATGCAAAGCAGCCAACATAGGTCTGGATTGCCTTTTGGTTGTACAGTTCTTCATATTTCCCCACCTCCTAGGTAAAGTACCTAATGCTGATACATCAGTCTTCCCCAGATGCATTCTGTGCACTCCAAAAATCACCTCTTCCCTGCTTTTGCCTCAAATCCAATTCCAAACCGCCATTCTTTCAATGTAGCTGATCTCAGTTGGGCATTGAGGAAGTAAGCAATTAGTTTTAGGTAACTCCTGCAGGAGTATGGGGGCAGTAAAGACCTTTGCTTTATATCCACTGAAAGCTCACAGGAAATATTTTATGGAAAGCAGTGAACGAGATTCAGAGTTGGACTCACTAGCACATTAACTATTGACTTATTTCAATCCTCTTCCCAAACGAACGACTGTTCTTGAATACATTGGATTCAGCCACAAGAGTGCATTCTATAAAACTGGCTCTACTCATATACAACCATACACAGCCTGGGCTGTGGTGAACCCAGACAATAGTTAATCTAGTGAGTTTCATCTAGTTAGTCCCAGTGGGCTATGCAAAATAGCTCCCAATGTAATAGATATACATTACATAATATGTATATGTATATATAACTATATATATAATTATATATGTACACAATATAATATACACATAATATATAATATGTATATACATATACATTATAATATACATTATATATTATATACATATATAATATTCATATAACATAATATACATATTATAATATATAACATATACATGTTATATAATATGCATATAATATATAATATATATCTATTACATATATATTATATATCAGCTATATTAATATAATGCATTACATATTAACATTATAATTATATTATATATTGATATATTATATATATATAATATGGCAGCTCTGTAATGATCTTGGAGTCAGAAGACCTTTGTTTAAATTTTGGCTCCACCAAAGAATGTTAGTTGGCATCCTCAAGGAAACAGATACCAAGACGAGGTTAGAAGTACAAAAGATTTATGGAAGTAATCACTGATATATAAAAGGAAAGAGAGAGTATGAGTAGGCAGTAAAAGCTTTCAGAGAACAATATAGATCCGACACATGCAAAAGGAAGGGTTGGGGATCATAGGCTAGCAGGAGCCTCAGACTCTCAGACTGTGGTGTACAATTTTAAACATCTCCTCAAGTTCAAGAGAGGACTCTGGAGCACTGGATAGAAATAACCAGCAAACAATACGTACCCAGTCATTGCCTAGAGCTGCCTGAGAACATGCCTTGGGCAAAAATGCTGCAATAGGGACCAAAGACATTGCAGCTGGAACTTGTCAGCTGGCTATAATCTTTCCAGAAGGTTTTCTCTTGAAGAAAAATCTGAGCTGCACCCCTCCATGGCTGCCACACAAGGAAACTCCTTTAATCTTGCCACAGTTCTACTTCCTATTATGTAAAGCAGGGAAAAAAGATTTACCAATTATATTGATCAAATAAACCAACCTGGCTTACTAATTGGTTGGTGTTTCTGTGGCAACTAAGAGTTTGTGTACACAGCAGATTGTTTTGGAAAAGCACAATTTAGATAAATACTTTACTAAAGGATGACGGAAAATGGTGGTCTTGAGTGTGTTTCTCTGAGTGTACGTATGTGTGTGTGTTTAATCAAATGATAGCTCACTACATTTTTACAAGTGCATAATTTCTAAATCACTTTAATATACATTATGTTTTGCTATAGGCCTACATATACTGCCTCAAAAATAAGAAAGTAAGACTCAGAGAGGTTAAGAAATTAGTCCAAGTTTGCAGAGCTAGGAAGTGGCAGGACTATATTTCTTTTCTTTTCTTTTCTTTTTTTTGAGACAGAGTCTCACTCTGTCACCAGGCTGGAGTGCAGTGGCATGTTCTCGGCTCACTGAAACCTCCACCTCCTGGGTTCAAGCAATTCTCCTGCCTCAGCCTCCCGAGTAGCTGGGATTACAGGCATGCACCAACACACCCAGCTAATTTTTGTATTTTTAGGAGATATGGGGTTTCACCATGTTGGCCACAATGGTGTCAAACTCCTGATCTCATGATCTGCCTGCCGCAGCCTCCCAAAGTGCTGGGATTACAGGCGTGAGCCACCGCACCCGGCCAGGACCATATTTCAAATTCAAATCTTTTGATTCCACTTCAGCATTTTTCCCATGATTTCACCATCTCTCTTAAGAAAAACAGAACATGCTCAGTTCCAAGATGGCCGAATAGGAACAGCTCCAATCTACAGCTCCCAGCATGAGCGACACAGAAGACGGGTGATTTCTGCATTTCCAACTGACGTACCAGGTTCATCTCACTGGGAACCGTTGGAAAGTGGGTGCGGTCCATGGACTGTGAGCTGAAACATGGCAGGGCATCACCTCACCCGGGAAGTGCAAGGGGTCGGGAATTCCCTTTCCTAGCAAAGGGAAGCCGTGACAGACGGTACCTGGAAAATTGGGACACTCTCGCCCTAATACTGCACTTTTCCAACAGTCTTAAGAAACAGCACAACAGGACATTATATACCACGCCTGACTCGGTGGGTCCCACGCCCATGGAGCCTTGCTCACTGCTAGTACAGCGGTCTCAGATCGAACTGCGAGGTGGCAGTGAGGCTGGGGGAGGGGCGTCTGCCATTGCTGAGGCTTGATTAGGTAAACAAAGTGGCTGGGAAGCTCAAACTGGGTGAAGCCCACCGCAGCTCAACGAGGCCTGCCTGCCTCTTTAGACTCCACCTCTGGGGGCAGGGCATAGCTGAACAAAAGGCAGCAGAAACTTATGCAGACTTAAGCATCCCTGTCTGACAGCTTTGAAAAGAGCAGTGGTTCTCCCGGCATGGAGTTTGAGATCTGAGAATAGACAAACTGCCTCCTCAAGTGGGTCCCTCACCCCCATGTAGACTAACAGGGAGATAGCTCCCAGTAGGGGCTGACTGACACCTCATACAGCCAGGTGCCCCTCTGAGATGAAGCTTCCAGAGGAAGCATCAGGCAGCAACATTTGCTGTTCTGCAATATTTGCTGTTCTGCAGCCTCCACTGGTGATACCCAGGCAAACAGGGTCTGGAGTGGACCTCCAGCAAACTCCAACAAACCTGCAGCTGAGAGTCCTGACTGTTAGAAGGAAAACCAACAAACAGAAAGGAATAGCAGCAACATCAACAAAAAGGACATCCACACCAAAACCCCATCTGTAGGTCACCATCATCAAAAACCAAAGATAGATAAAACCACAAAGATGGGGAGAAACCAGAGCAGAAAAGCTGAAAATTCTAAAAACCGGAGAGTCTCTTCTCCTTCAAAGGACTGCAGCTCCTCACCAGCAACGGAACAAAGCTGGATGGAGAATGACTTTGACAAGTTGACAGAAGTAGGCTTCAGAAGATCAGTAATAACAAACTCCTCTGAGCTAAAGGAGGATGTTCGAACCTATCGCAAGGAAGGTAAAAACCTTGAAAAAAGATTAGATGAATGGCTAACTAGAATAAACAGCATAGAGAAGACCTTAAATGACCTGATGGAGCTGAAAACCATGGCACGAGAACTACGTGACACATGCACAAGCTTCAGTAGCTGATTCGATCAAGTGGAAGAAAGGGTACCAGTGATTGAAGATCAAAAATGACATGAAACAAGAAGGGAAGCTTAGAGAAAAAAGAGTAAAAAGAAAGAAACAAAGCGTCCAAGAAATATGGGACTATGTGAAAAGACCAAATCTACGTTTGACTGGTGTACCTGAAAGTGACGGGGAGAATGGAACCAAGTTGGAAAACACTCTGCAGGATATTATCCAGGAGAACTTCCCCAACCTAGCAAGGCAGGCCAACACTCAAATTCAGGAAATATGGACAATACCACAAGATATTCCTTGAGAAGAGCAACCCCAAGACACATAATTGTCAGATGCACCAAGGTGGAAATGAAGGAAAAAATGTTAAGGGCAGCCAGTGAGAAGGTCGGGTTACCCACAAAGGGAAGCCCATCAGACTAACAGTGGATCTCTCAGCAGAAAGTACAAGCCAGAAGAGAGTGGGGGCCAATATTCAGCATTCTTAAAGAAAAGAATTTTCCACCCAGAATTTCACATCCAGCCAAACTAAGCTTCATAAGTGAAGGAGAAATAAAATCCTTTACAGACAAGCAAATGCTGAGAGATTTTGTGACCACCAGGACTGCCTTATAAAAGCTCCTGAAGGGAGCACTAAACATGGAAAGGAACAACTGGTACCAGTCACTGCAAAAACATGCCAAATTGTAAAGACCATCGATGCTATGAAGAAACTGCATCAACTAATGGGCAAAATAACCAGCTAACATCACAATGACAGGATCAAATTCACACATACATAACGATATTAACCTTTAATGTAAATGGACTAAATGCCCCAATTAAAAGACACAGACTGGCAAACTGGATAAAGAGTCAAGACCCATCAGTGTGCTGTATTCAGGAGACCCATATCACATGCAGAGACACACATAGGCTCAAAATAAAGGGATGGAGGAAGATCTACCAAGCAAATGGAAAATGAAAAAAAAAAAAAGCATAGGTTGCAATCTTAGTCTCTGATAAAACAGACTTTAAACCAACAAAGATCAAAAGAGACAAAGAAGGCCATTACATAATGGTAAAGGGATCAATTCAACAAGAAGAGCTAACTATCCTAAATATATATGTGCCCAATACAGAAGCACCCAGATTCATAAAGCAAGTCCTTAGAGACCTAGAAAGAGACTTAGACTCCCACACAATAATAATGGCAGACTTTAACACCCCACTGTCAACATTAGAGAGATCAACGAGACAGAAAGTTAACAAGGATATCCAGGAATTGAACTCAGCTCTGCACTAAGCGGACCTAATAGACATCTACAGAACTCTCCACCCCGAATCAACAGAATATACATTCTTCTCAGCACCACATCACACTTATTCTAAAATTGATCACATAGTTGGAAGTAAAGCTCTCCTCAGCAAATGTAAAAGAACAGAAATCATAACAAACTGTCTCTCAGACCACAGTGCAATCAAATTAGAACTCAGGATTAAGAAACTCCCTCAAAACTGCACAACTACATGGAAACTGAACAATCTGCTCCTGAATGACTACTGGATGCATAACGAAATGAAGAATAAAGATGTTCTTTGAAACCAGTGAGAACAAAGACACAACATACCAGAATCTCTGGGACACATTTAAAGCAATGTGTAGAGGGAAATTTATAGCACTAAATGCCTACCAGAGAAAGCAGGAAAGATCCAAAATTGACACCCTAACATCACAATTAAAAGAACTAGAGAAGCAAGAGCAAACACATTCAAAAGCTAGCAGAAGGCAAGAAATAACTAAGATCAGAGCAGAACTGAAGAAGATAGGGACACAAAAAAACCCTCAAAAAAAATCAATGAATCCAGGAGCTGGTTTTTCAAAAAGGTCAACAAAATAGACCGCTAGCAAGACTAATAAAGAAGAAAAGAGAGAAGAATCAAATAGATGCAATAAAAAATGATAAAGGGGATATCACCACCAATCCCACAGAAATACAAACTGCCATCAAAGGATACTATAAACACCTTTATGCAAATAAAAACCAGAAAATCTAGAAGAAATGGATAAATTCCTGGACACATACACCCTCCCAAGACTAAACCAGGAAGAAGTTGAATCCCTGAATAGACCAATAATAGGCTCTGAATTTGAGGCAATAATTAATAGCCTACCAACCAAAAAAAGTCCAGGACCAGACGGATTCACAGCCGAATTCTACCAGACTTACAAAGGGGAGATGGTACCATTGCTTCTGAAACTATTCCAATCAATAGAAAAAGAAGGAATCCTCCCTAACTCATCTTATGAGGCCAGCATCATCCTGATAACAAAGCCTGGCAGAGACACAACAAAAAAGAGAATTTTAGACCAATATCCCTGATGAATATCGATGCAAAAATCCTCAATAAAATACTGGCAAACCAAATCCAGCAGCACATCAAAAAGCTTATCCACCATGATCAAGTTGGCTTCATCCTTGGGAAGCAAGGCTGGTTCAACATACACAAATCAATAAGGGTAATCCACCATATAAACAGAACCAAAGACAAAAACCACATGGTTATCTCAATAGATGCAGAAAAGGCCTTCGACAAAATTCAACAGCGCTTCATGCTAAAAACTCTCAAAAAACTAGGTATTGATGGGATGTATCTCAAAATAATAAGACAAACCCACAGCCAGTATCATACTGAATAGGCAAAAACCAGAAGCATTCACTTTGAAAACTAGCACAAGACAGGGATGCCCTCTGTCACGACTCCTATTCAACATAGTGTTGGAAGTTCTTCCCAGGGCAATCAGGCAAGAGAAAGAAATAAAGGTATTCAATTAGGAAAAGAGGAAGTCAAATTGTCCATGTCTGCAGATGACATGATTGTATATTTAGAAAATCCCATCGTCTCAGCCCCAAATCTCCTTAAGCTGATAAGCAACTTCAGCAAAGTCTCAGGATACAAAACCAATGTGCAAAAATCACAAGCATTCTTGTACATCAATAACAGACAAACAGAGAGTCAAATCTTGAGTGAACTCCCAGTCACAATTGTTTCAAAGAGAATAAAATACCTAGGAATCCAACTTACAAGGGATGTGAAGGACCTCTTCAAGGAGAACTACAAACCACTGCTCAATGAAATAAAAGAGGATACAAACAAATGGAAGAACATTCCATGCTCATGGGTTGGAAGAATCAATATCATGAAAATGGCCATACTGCCCAAAGTAATTTATAGATTCAATGCCATCCCCATCAAGCTACCAATGACTTTTTTCACAGAATTGGAAAAAACTACTTTAAAGTTCATATGGAACCAAAAAAGTGCATTGCCAAGACAATCCTAAGCCAAAAGAACAAAGCTGGAGGCATCACGCTACCTGACTTCAAACTATACTATAAGGCTAAAGTAACCAAAACAGCATGGTACTGGTACCAAAACAGAGATATAGACCAATGGAACAGAACAGAGCCCTCAGAAATAATACCACACATCTACAACCATCTGATCTTTGACAAACCTGACAAAAACAAGAAATGGGAAAAGGATTCCGTATTTAATAAATGCTGCTGGGAAAACTGGCTAGCCATATGTAGAAAGCTGAAACTGGATCCCTTCCTTACACCTTATACAAAAATTAATTCAAGATGGATTAAAGACTTAAATGTTAGACCTAAAACCATAAATACCCTGGAAGAAAACCTAGGCAATACCATTCAGGACATAGGCATGGGCAAGGACTTCATGACTAAAACACCGAAAGCAATGGAAACAAAAGCCAAAATTGACATATGGGATCTAATTAAACTAAAGAGCTTCTGCACAGCAAAAGAATCTACCATCAGAGTGAACAGGCAACCTACAGAATGGGAGAAAAGTTTTACAATCTACCCAACTGACAAAGGGCTAATATCCAGGATCTACAAAGAACTTAAACGAATTTACAAGAAAAAAAATCACCAACCCCATCAAAAAGTGGGCAAAGGATATGAACAGACACTTCTCAAAGAAGACGTTTATGCAGCCAACAGACACATGAAAAAATGCTCATCATCACTGGCCATCAGAGAAATGCAAATCAAAACCACAATGAGATACCATCTCACACCAGTTAGAATGGCCATCATTAAAAAGTCAGGAAACAACAGGTGCTGGAGAGGATGTGGAGAAATAGGAACAATTTTACACTGTTGGTGGGACTGTAAACTAGTTCAACCATTGTGGAAGACAGTGTGGTGATTCCTCAAGGATCTAGAACTATAAATACCATTTGAACCAGCCATCCCATTACTGTGTATATACCCAAAGGATTATAAATCATGCTGCTATAAAGACACATGCACATGTATATTTCTTGCGGCACTATTCACAATAGCAAAGACTTGGAACCAACCCAAATGTCCATCAATGATAGACTGGATTAAGAAAATGTGGCACATATACACCATGGAATACTATGCAGCCATAAAAAATGATGAGTTCATGTCCTTTGTAGGGACATGGATGAAGCTGGCAACCATCATTCTCAGCAAACTATCACAAGGACAGAAAACCAAACACTGCATATTCTCACTCATAGGTGGGAATTGAACAATGACAACACTTGGACACAGGGTGGGGAACTTCACACACCGGGGCCTGTCATGGGATGGGGGTTTGGGGGAGGGATAGCATTAGGAGAAATACCTACTGTAAATGACGAGTTAATGGGTGCAGCACACCAACGTGGTACATGTATACATATGTAACAAACCTGCACGTTGTGTACGTGTACCCTAGAATTTAATGTATAATAAAAAAAGAAAGAAAGAAAAATAGAGCCAGTGGCAGAATGAGGCAAAAATCCATATGAAAACTGACCTGGGATTTGTAGTGAACTTTTCAGACATTTTCAGATACACAAGTCAAGGACACTGTAGTCTGAGCTTTCATTCTATTTTAAAGTCCTATTACATAGCACTTCATTCACGAAAAGGTAGATGTCAGCCAATGTGACTTTTCAAACTGTACTAAGGACTCCAAAGGATTCTTGGACCTTGCATCCAAGGAGTCAGTAATAGAATTTTTTGAAACAGGTTTATTGAGATATAAATCACATACCATACAATTCTCCTCTTTAAAGTATACAATTCAATGGTCATCAAGTTGTGTGCCCATCACCACAATCAATTTGATGTTATTTGCATCATTTCCAAAATAAATCCATCAGCAGTTACTTTCCATTCCCCTCCCTAATCTTTTGTTATGGGTTTTTTTTATTTAGTGTAACGTTTTCAATATTAATACATATTGTAGGAAGTACTTTCTGTTGTAGCAGTATTTCAGTCCTTATTGTGGCCAAATGATATTCCACTGCATTCCTATGCCATATTTTGTTTATTTCATTAATTAGTAGCTTCACATTTGGGTTGTTTTCACTTTTTGACTACTGTAAATAATGAGGCTGTGAACATTCATGTTCACATTTTTGTGTAAACATGTGTTTAAAATTCTCTTGAGTATATATGTACAAGTGGCATTTCTGGGTCACGAAATTTTATATTTAAATTTAGAGGAACAGTAATACACTTAAAAGCTATAAGGTATCTGGAAATGATAGTTACAGAAAGACCAGCTTCTCCTCTGCACTAGAATAGGGAAAAAATTCACATCATGATTCTGGCAGAAGTTACTGAGATCTTTTAGGTCTAGTTTGATGGCTTCAGGTTTCCCCAGTTCTGGGGATATGACATGCTACCAATTCTAAAGGATTTGTCCCATAGCAAGGTCTATGAGCTGTGTCTCCTGACATACGTTGTGGAAGGAAAGAGAAGATTGCTGACATGCCTTGCAGGAGAGTCACTTGACACAAAGTCCAAGGATAAATGAATGGCATGCGAGGATTTAGGACTCAGAACCCTCCAAGAAGGGGAAGAAAAATATCCCCTTCATTTTTATACATAGAGAGAACACACAAGAAAATCTAGTCAGATGAGTCAATGTAATGTTTCTGGCTCAACTAAAGTTTAAATAAAAGGAACCACATTGGCTACCTGATAGACTATGGGGAAATACATTTTTAATATGTTTGCTTTAATCAACTGAGAGGGCATAACAAAATACATTGAAATTACTCTTTTATTTAGCCTCATATGCTTACCTGCTTCATCTAAAGTTATTTTAAAAATGTAATTGGCTACAGCCACTGAAATAGTAACATATACTTTCATCATGAGAGATATCTTGGTGTGTATATAGTGGGCCTATAGTAACACAACTGCCATAAACAGAGAAAATTTGGAATGAAAGAAAGAACAAATCGAGTGACATTTATTTAATACCTCCTGAGCACCTGGCACCATGGTAGATGTTTGGAGATTTTCTCTCATTTAGTCTACCCAAAAATTCTGGGTGGTAAGGATAATTATCCCCATTTTACAGATAAAAACCTGAGACTCAGAAATGTTAAATAACTTGTTTCGGGTCACAGAAGTACTGGATGGCAGAGGTAGATTTCTAACTATGGTCTTCTGATTCCCAAATCTGGTGAGAGCTGAAGAAAGGAGTATTCAAGACGTGTATTAGAAACAACTTTCCATTCCTTAACTCCTCATCAGTGAAGTATGCTACCTTGTGTGGTAGTGAGTTCCTCCATTAATAGAAATATTAATAAAAGTAGCCAAGAATACATCAGACAACCACTTACGGGTGATATCATAGAAAGAATTTAAGCATGTATTATCACCTGGATAATATATTACATTATTTCACTGTGTTTTAATATTACATATATGAGTGTGTATGCTAGCTTTGATGATTTATTGATGAAAATTGTTAGACAAAATATTTCATCATCATGCAAGATTTCAATGAAATGCCCCCTTTCTCATCAATAATAAAGCCTAAATATGTAAAGTACATAAAAGGAAATGTATAAATTACAGAGTCATTCACTCATTTACTCAATATTTATTGAGTGACTACTATGTGCCAGACACTATTCTAGATATTACAATATATCTGAAAACAAGACAGATAAGGTTTCTTCTCTCATGTGTCTTATTATCTAGTGATGACAGAAAAGCAATAAACAAGAAAATAAGTAAATATATACATGTGTACATGTGTATATGTGTACACATTAATGTGCATATATATAGTATACATATATAATAATGTTTTATCTATATAATAGATTAGATTATAATATGTGGTATGAATAAAAATAAAGCAAGATAAGAGGATAATTAATGACTAAATGGGATTTACTTTAGATTAGCTGAAGAGACGATCCTTGAGCAGAAATGCAGATGACACAAAGAAGTAAGCCATGAGACATTATATGGGATTATTGTCCCAAGACAGAGGAAGCAGTAAGTGCAAAAACCCTTATATGGGAAGGAGTCTAGGCTTCTTTAAGAACATGAAAGAGGCCAATGAAGCTGAAGCAGAGTGAGGAAGAGAGATATGAATAGGAAAAGAGGACACAGAGGGCACTGTGTCAGATCATGTAAGATGTTGTAGACCCTGGTAAGGTTCAGTGTATTCTGAGAGACACAGGAAGCCAATTGGAGTTCTACATAGGAGAATGGCATAATCTGGGTTTACATTTCACGAAAGCTGACTTTCTCTACTATATAGATGGGGAGAACAAGAATAGAAGCATGGAGAAGAGTTAGAGAACTGCTTCAAAAGTGAGATCATGATTATTTAGACCAGAGTGAGAGTACTGAAATTGAAGAAAAGTATCATAGCTAATATGACTGCTTCTTTTACTGAAGTTCTCCATCTGTGACCAGAGGATGCTGATAGGGTTTGGCTGTTTCTCCCCTGAAAGCTCATTTTTAAATTGCACTCCCATAATTCCAAGTTGTAGGATGAATCCAGTAGGAAATACCTGAATCATGGGGACAGTTTCCTCCATACTGTTCTTGTGATAGTGAATAAGTCTTATGAGATCTGATGTTTTTATAAAGAGGATTTCCCCTGCACAAGTTCTCTTTCTTTGCCTGCTGCCATCCATGTAAGACGTGACTTGCTCCTCCTTGCCTTCCACCATGATTGTGAGGCTTCCTCAGCCATGTGGAACTCTAAATCCATTAAACCTCTTACTTTTGTAAATTTCCCAGTTTCAGGTATGTCTTTATCAACAGCATGAAAAATGGACTAATACAGATGCCAAGCTAAAGCCCAAATGGTGGTATCAGGAAGATTCAGGTTGAAAAGAGAATCCTGTTCAACACTCTTTCAACTATATAACCTGCAGTATCTAGATGATGCGATTGTGCCCCTCTTTACTTGTTTTATTAAACCTGAGAGTATTTCCTTAAGAATAGATGAAAAGGTCATCGGCACATTTTGGAAAGCTATAGGATGAGGAATAGAGGCAAAGTGGCTAGTGTGCCTCACAAATTTGAGTTGGGTGCAGGAGTTGAGAGCTCAATACAGACATAAGTCTGGCTGGAAACCTATATTATTTTATATTGATCTATCTCATCCATATTATGTATTATATGTATAGGAATATATATGATTATGAATATACATGCATATATTTATATATAATATATATGCATATATAGATAGCATATATGTATATATTTATATTTATACACACACCCTGGTCCTCTCTCTTATCCCCTTCTCTGCCTGCATGTTTCCATTGCTTATTCTCTGGTGCTGGAGTTGAGGTAGGTAATTCTAGAAGAGGTGTTGGGACAAGTGGTAGACAGAGGGCTATGTGGATGACTTGGACGATGCTTTCCACTGAACAACTGACTTTTGGAGAATTCAAACCAAGGTTTAATTTGCCAACATATCAACTTGCAACTGTGAAAGATAATTCAGGCAAGGATTCTAAGTCCCAGAGTAGTAGGGAAAGGGGAAAAATAGATTATCTCTCAGACCTGAAATCTGTCACATAAAAGAGGTCCATACTGAGGATATAAATACAGAAAGCATTTCAATCCATGGATATGACTAGGAGTGAGGGTAGATAGGACCAGATGGAATCTTGGAGCACTAGAACCCTCAGACATGAAGGAGAGGAGGAGAAGCCAATAAAGCAGAATAGAGAAGCAATTGCCAGTGAAGGAAGAGGAAGACCTGGAGAGTGTGGGTTCCTAGAAGACAAGTCAACAGTGCTGGGCCAAGCTGTCGTGGAAGCTGAGGCAAAAGCAAAAGTGTCCCACTGAATATACATGTTTTGGATGTACCTTTTAAATTGTCTTTTTTTCCCCAGAATATTAAAGTAGATGAAAAAAGTTGATTTTGAAATGTTATGTATATGAACTCACTTCCATTGTGGCCAGGAAAGTGAAAATATTTTAACAATTTGGATATAAACATTTAAACTTTAGATGATGTTATGACTTTTACTAGACTTACTTTTCAAGTTTTCAATATGTTTTAAATACTTTAATGTTCTGGTAAAAATATTGACATAGTTGGGCTCTGTGTCCCCACCCAAATCTCACCTTGAATTGTAATAATCCCCACATGTAAAAGGTAGAACCAGGTGGAGATAATTGAATCACGGGGGCAGTTTCCCCCATATTGTTCCTGTGATAGTGAGTGAGTTCTCACAAGATCTGACGGTTTTATAAGGGGGTTGCCCCTTTCCTCAGCACTTATTCATTCTCCTGCCACCCTGTGAATAGGTGCCTTCTGACATAATTGGGTAAGTTTCCTGAGGCCTCTCCAGTCATGCAGAACTGTGAGTCAATTAAACCTCTTTTCTTTATAAATTACCCAGTCTCGAGTATTTCTTCACAGCAGCATGGAAACGGACTAATACAGTAAACTGGTACCGAGTAGTGGGCCACTGCTGTAAAGCTACCTGAATATGTGGACGCAACTTTGGAACTGGGTAACAGGCAGAGGTTGGAACAGTTTGGAGGGCTCAGAAGTCAGAGAGATGTGGGAAAGTTTGGAACTTCCTATAGACTTGTTGAATGGCTTTGACCAAAATGTTTATAGTGATAGGGACAATGAAGTCCAGGCTGTGGTGGTCTCAGATGGAGAAGAGGAGCTCATTGGGAACTGGAGTACAGGTCACTCTTGCTATGCTTTATCAAAGAGACTGGCAGCAGTGTGCTTCTGCTCTAGAGATCTGTGGAACTTTGAACTTGAGAGAGATGATTTAGGGTATCTGGCAGAAGAAATTTCTAAGTGGCAAAATATTCAAGAGGAAGCAGGGCATGAAAGTTTGAAAAATTAGTAGCCTGACAATGTGATAAAAAAGAAAAACCCATTTTCTGGGGAGAAATACAAGCTGGTTGCAGAAATTTGCATAAGTAACTAGGAGCCAAATGCTAATCACCAAGACAATGGGGGAAAATGTCTCCAAGGCATGTCAAAGATCCTTGTGGCAGCCCCTCTCATCACAGTCCCAGAAGCCTAGGAGGGAAAAGTGGTTTCCTGCCAGGTCCAGGGCCCACCTGCTGTGTGTATCTTCAGGACTTGGTGCCCTGTGTCCCAGACACTCCAGCCATGGCTAAAAAGGGCCAAAGTACAGTTTGCGTTGTAACTTCAGAGGGTGCAAGCCCCAAGCCTTGCCAGCTTCCAGGTGGTGTTGGTTCTGCAAGTGTACAGAAAACAAGAATTGAGGTTTGGGAACCTCCACCTGGATTCCAGAAGATGTATGGAAATGCCTGGATGTCTAGCCAGAAGTCTACTGCAGGGGTAGATCCTGTATGGAGAACCTCTGCTACGGCAATGTGGAAGGAAAATGTGGGGTCAGAGCCCCTACATAAAGTCACCACTGGGGCACGTCCTAGTGGAGCACTGAGAAGATGGCCACCATTCTCCATATCCCAGAATGGTAGATCCACTGACAGCTTGCACCCTGCACCTGGAAAAGCCACAGACACTCAACCCCAGCCCATGAAAGCCTCTGTACCCTGTACCCTTCCTGTACCCTGCAAAGCCACAGGGGTGGAGCTGCCCAGGATGGTGGGAACCCATCTCTGGCACCAGCATGACCTGGAAGTGAGACATGGAGTTGAAAGAGATCATTTTGTAACCTTTAGGCTTAATGACTGCCCTATTGGACTTGCATGGGGCCTGTAGCCCCTTTGTTTTGGCTAATGTCTTCCATTTGGAACAGGGGTATTTTCCCAGTGCCTGTACCTCCATTGTATCTAGAAAGCAACTAACTTACTTTTGATTTTTCAGACTGATAGGCGAAAGGGACTTGCCTTATCTCAGATGAGACTTTGGACTTGGACTTTCTGTTAATGCTGGAATGAGTTAAGTGTTTGGGGGACTGTTAGAAGGGCATGATTGTGTTTTGAAATGTGAGGACATGAGATTTGGGAGGGGCCAGGTGTGGAATGATATGGTTTGGCTCTGTGTCCCCACCCAAATCTCACCTTGAATTGTACTAATCCCACATGTCAATGGTGGGACAGGTGGAGATAATTGAATCATGGGGGTGGCTTTTCCCACACTGTTCTTGTGATAGTGATAGTGAATAAGTTCTCACAAGATCTGATTGTTTTATAAAGGGCTTCCCCCTACACCGGGCTCTCCTTCTCTCTCCTGCCACCCTGTGAAGAGGTGCCTACTGCCATGATTGTAAGTTTTCTGAGGCTTCCCCAGCCATGTGGAACTGTGAGGCAATTAAACCTCTTTTCTTTATAAATTACCCAGTCTCAGGTATTTCTTCACAGCAGCATGGAAATGGACTATTACCAATACATTAAAATATATAAATATAAAAGAATATACATACACATACACACACACACACACACCCATATATACAGAAGTATGTGTAAGAGGCCTTAGCCATTATGGCTTAGCCCAGCAGTATTAAATATCACCTTAATATTTAAAATTTTGATGTTTTGTTTGTCATAGATGTTTTAATTGATTTTAACTCTTTCAAATGTTACATCAAAGTATTATTTACACTGATTACTAGGTTTCTGGCATGCCCCTTAAATTTTGTGCCTGAGTCAAGCGAAACACCCAGTTATTTTCCCTAATCTCAGCCTCATGAATGAATCCGGTGTTACAAGGAAGAGGGAAGCAATCCACTGGATCAGATGCTGCTAAATGGCCAAGTAAGCTGGGGATAGAGATTTGACCATTGGGTTTGGCAACATGAAGGTCATTGGTGATCTTGACAAGAACAGTTTTTATTGGAGTGCTGGAGGTGAAATCCTGACAAGAGTGGCTTCAAGCCTGGGTTAAAATGTACCAGTGGGATTTTCATTTAAGCAAGTGGCTAACTGACGACACAGAGAGACCAATGCCATTGAAAAAGGATTTTTATTACTTACAGTTCTTGAGAGAAATAGCCCACCATATCATGCAGGGAACACACGCATGCCACATAGGGAAACACAGGTTTGGTCGGGAGGCAGAAGCAGGACTGAAGAGAAAGCATGGCCAAGAGCCTTTATTGTGCTTTCCAGCCTGGGGAAAGAGCTCAGGGTTTTCTAGATTTAATAACGTCAGTGGGTTCTAGGCTATAGGGATAGCATCTACTTATCTGTTACTTGGTTCTGGGTGATTTAGGGCAGGATAAATATTTGCCTGGTGTGTGAGTGTTACATAAAGGAGGTGGCTGAGGATATGGACTTGGGATTGTTTGGAGGGCTTGTAATATGATTTTCACACACCCGTGAAAGCTGGATAGCAAGGGAGATGTAAACCACTTTGGCCATTAGTTTGGCCCTGTGATTAAAGAACACCAGGTAGACAGACAAATACAGAAACTAAGAAAACACAGAACAAAGTCAGACAGCTTGGTAAGGACCAGAAGGCAAAAACGTTTTTATCTTTGCTTGTTTATTTGCTATTTGTTTCAGTCTGGCCTGGTTTATGTTGGGGCTAGTTAAATAGTCAAGATTTTCTTACACTTTTAACAAGCTATGTTAAAACATATAAATGAAAATAACCACTGAATTGACATTTCTTGTGAAATGTCCAATACAATATCTTTTCACAATACCAAGATGAGGAAAAAGGCACCCTTGAATCAAAAACAGAAATCAAATAACCTTGAGATAAAGTTTCACTTCCTGTTGACATTTTATAACACTTAATTTACCTTTAGAAATGTCAAATGGTCTTTTCTCCCTTATTTAGCATGTCCTCCCTGCTTTCTTTCAAAATGACTCCTCTCTTGCCCTCCTAGAATTTCTCAACACAGTAACTCAACCAAAATGAGAGAGAAAGTGTCAGCAAGCCACTGCATTATGGCAAATGCATATTATTTCTCAAGACAACTGAAATTAAGGATTCCAAAATATTTAGACTTGATAATCATAACAACCATAACTACCAGAATTCCTATGTGGTACAGCAATTTGCATCTCTCCAGCTCATGGAGTCCTTTAGTGATTTAACCCATAGACACATAAAAAGATAAAGTTGGGGCTGGTTGAGGTGGCTCGCGCCTGTAATCTCAGCACTTTGGGAGGCCGAGGCAGGTGGATCACAAGGTCAGAAGATCGAGACCATCCTGGCTAACACAGTGAAGCCCTGTCTCTACTAAAAGTACAAAAAATTAGCCAGGTGTGGTGGCATGCACCTGTAGTCCCACCTACTCGGGAGGCTGAGTCAGGAGAATCACTTGAATCTGGGAGGCGGAGGTTATGGTGAGCTGAGATCACGCCATTGCACTCCAGCCTGGGCAACAGAGCAAGACTCTGTCTCCAAAAAAATAAGAGTTAAAGTTGGAAGAGGAAAAAAAAGGCTGAAAGAGCCCTTAGAGATCATGCACCCAAGCGTTTCCCATAAATCCTCAGAGACCTGCAAATGTGTCCTGAAGATACATGTAGTAATGGAAGTTACTGTGTCTGTTTCAAGTTCTATTTGTACAAATCCACTGACTATAAAATAATTAATTTAATGTTTGGGTTTCCTTTAAATAATATATATCAAATGGGCATATAGTGGTTGGTCAGATAGATGAGATTGCTCCCAATGCATTTTCATAACCATCAGCTGACTTCAGGATTCTGATTGGTACATAATAGAAACTTCGCTTATCCTTATCATGTGCCTTATTTTATTCAAGTTTCTGTAATAAAAACCAGAGGCTGAGTAGCTTATAAACAACAGAAATTTTTTTCTCACAGATCTGGAGGCTGAGAAGTCCAAGATCAAAGTGTTAGACAATTTGGTGTCTGGTGAGGGCCCACTTCCTCATAGACTATGTTCTCACATAGTGGAAGGAGCAAACAAGCTCCTTTGGGCCTCTTTTATAAGGACACTAATTATGTTCCAACAGCCCCTCCTTCAAATACTCTCACATTGAGTATTAGGTTTCAACATATAAATTTTGGGAATACGTAAACACTCAGACCATTACATCATATATGTTTAATTTCCACCTTTAATAGACCAAGTTAAAGACAGAAAACGCAGGGAACACTGATGATGATATACAGCATGTGACAGAAGAGGGAAGAAATGATAATTTTTCTAATTTGCCTTCAGTGATACGTGACTTATCACTCGTTCACATTTTTATATAATACATGACCCTATCCCTAGGACTTCAAAAGCCAATCTTAGAAAGAGGCAATGTAATGAATATATAATTTCTTTATTCCTTTATAAGTAATAAAAGCTATACACAGGCAGAAAGCATCATTTGTGGAGAATTTCTTTCAAACAGCTGCTTGAAATTCTTTCTTTTGTGTCAATATTTAGCAACTGATCCACATTGTAAAAATAAACAATTGATTGTTAACTACAGAGAACAAGCTTTTCAAACATCTATATTTATCAATCAGTAATCCAGACATTTTTAAATCATTTAATTCATTGGTCTAGCAGATTGCAAAAATGGGAGAAAACAGAGGAAGCCCATTATTGTGCAGAAGAATTTGTTTTTCCAGGCAAAGGAGCTACTATAGCTCTCTGGTGACAATTTGGTAAAGCAATTGGATATGGTACTCTTTTCCATAACACATTATTTCAAAGCACACATTATACGAAGGCAAATGCTGAATTCGTTATTATAAGAAGAATGAAATAAAACTACCTATTATGTTTCCTAATCAGATGAGGTGATGTTTCTAATTTAGTTATTGTAACATGCATTTAGTCTCCAAACCAAACATGATACAGTATGTGTTTTGGAAGTTGTGTGTCAACAGAGAAGGAAAAAAAGGCTGGGAAATTATAGTTTCGCCTACTCACCTAACTTTACATCAGGAAGAAAGGAGTCTTGGAGAAAGGAAGAAACTTGTCCAAATCCACACAGTAAGCGAGAGCAGAGGAAAATAAGAACTCAGGTTTTTTGCCCCCAGGTCCATGTTGGCCCCACTGCACCCTCTTGTATCCCAGAGGGTCTTTAAGGGCTCTCATTCTGTGCACTCATTTTAAACAATGTTCCTTATAACATCAGTGAATAAATTAGCTAATCTCACTGACAGAATTAATTCAGATATCGATAGCTCTTTTTGATCCTGGTATCAGTACATGGGAAAAAAAGAATGTATTAATCCGTTCTCGCACTGCTATTAAGAAATACCTGGGACTGGGTAATTTATAAGAAAAGAAGTTTAATTGGCTCACAGTTTTGTGGATTGTACAGGAATAATGGCAGCTTCTGTTTCTGGGGAGGCCTCAGGAAACTTAGAAGCATGGCGGAAGGTGAAGGTGGACACAGCACTTCACTGGAGCAGAAGAAAGTGAAAGAGCAGGTAAGTGCTACACACTTAAAAAAAAAAAAAAACAGAACTCATGATAACTCACTCACTCACTATCATGAGAACAGTACTTATGATGGTGCCAAAGCATTCATAAGAAACTGACCCCATGATCCAATCACCTCTCACCAGGTCCCACCTCCAACATTGGGGATTACAATTAAACGTGAGATTTGGGCGGGGACACAGATTGAAACCATGTCACGAAAGATGAGGGATAGGGATTAGCAGACCAGAAGCAAGTCAACGAAGACAAGCAGCTAAAAAGTCTATTGTTATTGTCCAAATACAAAGCAATAAGAGCCAAACAAAATGACGTGAATGGAAAGAAGGGAAAATTCTAAAGGCAAAGTTGAAAATTTGACAGGATTTAGTGACCGTTTGCATGTTGTTGAAAGGATTCTAAATGTTCTTATTTAGATATATAAGAGAACATAACTGAGTGTGTGTTTGTGTGTGTGTGTGTGTGAGTGTAAAAGAGAGAGAGTGACAGGGCACAAGCAGAAAGAATGGGAGTTGAGGTTGGAACCTCAAGGGAAATGTGGGTCAGATGTTGTTGTTGATACTCAACACTACCCCTCATCACTTTTCTTCTCAGGGGCTGCAGGACTGGAAACTAAATTTCCCAGACTTCCTTGCCATCAATATTCTATGATATTTGGAAGGCAAAATAAAAGAAAAAGCAGGAGCAGATGGCAGATGTGAGGCTTGCGGTGCCTCTGAGGAATCTCTTTTTGACGCTGCAGGCTGCTAAGAACATGGCTGACAGTTTCTTACCACTGTTATACTTCCTCATGTCCTCGTCTTTCCTGATCTTTGCTCCATTCCTAGGATTTTTTGAGCATAAAATTCCTTGGATGATATACCCCTGCTAAAGTACCTAGAGTGGTTCTCTATTTCTAACTAAACCATGATTGACATAGACTCTTGCTACTCAAAATGTGGTTCCTGAGAATGTAACATCAGCATCTCAAGAGAGCTTATTAAAAACACAGAATCTCAAGCTCCACCCCAGATCAACTGAATTAGAATCTGCACTTTAACAAGATCTCCCGGTGATTGGTACATGGATTCAAGTTTAAGAGGCCTTGCTATAGAGCAATTTGAGGGGTGGGAGGTCAGCTTTTGGAGAAGAGTTTTGGTGGGTTGATGGGGAAAGAGAAGATAAGTTATAGGAAGAAAGCCATAAATGGGAAGGAGGAAAATTGAGGAAATAAATAGACATCACTGTTTAGAATAATTTATCCATAAAGTAAAAGTGTTCAATTGTAGCAATAATCTCTCTTCCTCCTATCATCTGTGACTCTAAAACTAATTGCATCATAGTGGCTATTACACAAGTGTCATTTCCTAAGGTATTTTTGTCTTCTACTTCCATCTGACAGTAGCTATCGTGCACTTGAATTGTGGTTGGTTCAACTTGAGATATGCAGTAGGTGTAAAATCTACAGTGAATTTCAAAAATGTAAAAGGAAAAAAGAATGCAACATATCACATTTGTCTTATGAAATGTTAAATGACAATATATTAGATATACTCTGTTAAATAAAATGTTTTAATACCGTCATCTATTGCTTTTTTTTAATGTGGCTAATAGACAATTTACAATTGCATATATAGCTAACATTATATTTCTAGTAAACACTGCCGTCCTAGACAGCTGAGATAAGGTCTTAGTCATAGCTGGATCCCCAGCACCATGACTACTGCCTGAAAAACAACATGTGCCCTGTCACTCAGCACTGAGTTGTCAAATAGAGGTAAAAACTCCTAAGCAATCCAGTCAAAACCTATTTCCCTTTCTTTCCTGAATGCTCAACGCACTTAATATTTTCACATCCTTGTACCTGTATTAGTCTGCTCTCACCTTGTACCTGTATTAGTCTGTACTCACATTGCTATAAATAACTACCTGAGACGGGATGGTTGATAAAGAAAAGAAGTTTAACTGACTCACAGTTCCTCAGGATTCACAGGAGGCATGGCTGGGGAGGCTTCAGGAAACTTACAATCATGGTGGAAGGCAAAAGGGAAGCAAGGGAAGTGTCGTATCTTCACATGACAACAGGAGAGAAAGAGAGAATGGGGAGGTGCTACACACTTTTAAACAACCAGATCTCATAAGAACTAACTCACTATGACAGGAACAGCAAGGGGGAAATCCACCCCCATGATCCAATCACCTCCTACCAGTTCCCTCACCCACCATTGGGAATTACAATTCGACATGAGATTTGGACACAGAGCCAAACCATATCACCAACTATATATAATTTAGAACTTATCTGGCATAGTTTCATATTGTTAATTATGTCATGTGTATAAGTATGTTCACCACTTTTGTGCATTCTATTATGCCTAATAGAAGAGACACAGAAGGAACTGACTAAATGCCTGTTAAATTAAACATGATGTTTTTAGCCACGTTCTTATAGTGAACTTTGCTACCACAGTAACAGAAGCTTGGTTTACATATGACATGTAGAGCTGACATACTTAAAGATAACCTACCTTTGACATGAATGTAGCAGCATAACAGTGAGTTAGCACAATGAGATATTTGTTTATTTGATCAAATTCTTCAGACCTATGTCCCAAAATTAAAACCTCATTTAAAACCACTATCAATTAAATAAATTATTTTTAATATATGTTTTAAAAAGAAGCAATTATAGACATCTTTCACTTCCCTAGTTGTATTCACAGCCATTTAATTCTTTTTTTGGCAATTGTGAATGGGATTGCAATTCTGACTTGACGGTTGTTGATGTATAGGAATGCTATGGATTTTTGTACGTGATTTTATATTCTGGGACTTCGCTGAAATTGTTCATCAGCTTAAGAAGCTTTTTGGATGCGACTATATGGTTTTCTAGATATAAAATCATGTTGTCTGCAAAACAGAGATAGTTTGACTTCCTCTCTTCCTATTTGGATACGCTTTATTTCTTTCTTGTTCCTGATTGCCCTAGCCAGGACTTCTAATACTGTATTGAATAGGAGTCGTAAGAGAGGGCATCCTTATCTTGTGCCAGTTTTCAAGCAGAATGCAAAACACTGCTCAAAGAAATCAGAGGTGATACAAACAAATGGAAAAACATTCCATGTTCATGAATAGAAAGAATCAATTTTTTTTAATATACTTTAAGTTCTAGGGTACATGTGCACAACGTACAGGTTTGTTACATATATATACATGTGCCATGTTGGTGTGCTGCACCCATTAACTCATCATTTACATTGGGTATATCTCCTAATGCTTTCCCCCTCCCCTCCCCCCACCCCACAACAGGCCCTGGTGTGTGATGTTCCCCTTCCTGTGTCCAACTGTTCTCATTGTTCAATTCCCACCTATGAGTGAGAACATGTGGTATTTGGTTTTTCGTTCTTGCAATAGTTTGCTGAGAATGATGGTTTCCAGCTTCATCCATGTCCCTACAAAGGACATGAACTCATCCTTTTTAGGGCTGCATAGTATTCCATGGTGTATACATGCCACATTTTCTTAATCCAGTCTGTCATTGATGGACATTTGGGTTGGTTCCAAGTCTTTGCTATTGTAATTAGTGCCGCAAAAAACATACGTGTGCATGTGTCTTTATAGCAGCATGATTTATAATCCTTTGGATATATATCCAGTAATGGGATGGCTGGGTCAAATGGTATTTCTAGTTTGAGATCCTTGAGGAATCACCACACTGTCTTCCACAATGGTTGAACTAGTTTACAGTCCCACCAACAGTGTAAAATTGTTCCTATTTCTCCACATCCTCTCCAGCATCTGTTGTTTCCTGACTTTTTAATGATCACCATTCTAACTGGTGTGAGATGGTATCTCATTGTGGTTTTGATTTGCATTTCTCTGATAGCCAGTGATGATGAGCATTTTTTCATGTGTCTGTTGGCTGCATAAATGTCTTCTTTTGAGAAGTGTCTGTTCATATCCTTTGCCCACTTTTTGATGGGGTTGTTTGTTTTTTTCTTGTAAATTTGAGTTCTTTGTAGATTCTGGATATTAGCCCTTCGTCAGGTGAGTAGATTGCAAAAATTTTCTCCCATTCTGTAGGTTGCCTGTTCACTCTGATGGTAGTTTCTTTTGCTGTGCAGAAGCTCTTTAGTTTAGATCACATTTGTCAATTTTGGCTTTTGTTGCCATTGCTTTTGGTGTTTTAGACATGAAGTCCTTGCCCATGCCTATGTCCTCAATGGTACTGCCTAGGTTTTCTTCTAGGGTTTTTTATGGGTTTAGGTCTAACATGTAAGTCTTTAATCCATCTGGAATTAATTTTTGTATAAGATGTAAGGAAGGGATCCAGTTTTGGCTTTCTACATATGGCTAGCCAGTTTTCCCAGCAGCATTTATTAAATAGGGAATCCTTTCCCCATTTCTTGTTTTTGTCAGGTTTTTCAAAGATCAGATGGTTGTAGATGTGTGGTATTATTTCTGAGGGCTCTGTTCTGTTCCATTGGTCTATGTCTCTGTTTTGATACCAGTACCATGCTGTTTTGGTTACGGTAGCCTAGTAGTATAGTTTGAAGTCAGGCAACATGATGCCTCCAGCTTTGTTCTGTTGGCTTAGGATTGTCTTGGATATTATTAAAATGGCCATACTGCCCAAAGCAATTTATAGACTCAATGCTATTCCTATCAAATTTCCAATGACATTCTTCACAGAACTAGAAGAAACTATTTTAAAATTTATATGTACCAAAAAAAGAGCCCCAAATAGCCAAGGCAATCCTAACCAAAAAAAAAGAAGGTACTGGTACAAAACCAGACCAATGAAACAGAATAGAGAGCTCAGAAATAAGACCACACACTTACAACCATTTGATCTTCAACAAAGTTGACAAACCAAGCAATGAGGAAAGGTATTCCCATTCAATAAATGGTGCTGGGATAATGAGCCTGCCATATGCTGAAGATTCAGACTGGACCCTTTCTTTACACCACATACAGAAATCAACTCAAGATGAAGTAAAGACTTTAATGTAAAACCCAAAACTATAAAAAACCCTGAAAGGCCACCTAGGCAATATCATTCTAAACATAGGAACAAGCAAAGATTTCATGATGAAGACACCAAAAGCAATCACAACAAAAGCAAAAATGATAAATGGGATCTAATAAAGCTAAAGATATTCTGCACAACAATGGAATCTATCAACAGAGTGAACAGAGAACCTAAAGAATGGGAGAAAATTTTTGCAAACTATGCATCTAATAAAGTTCTAATATTTAGCATCTATAGGAACTTAAATTTACAAGAAAAAATAAACAACCCCATTAAAAAGTGGGCAAGACACATGAACAGTTTTCAAAAGAAGACATACATGTGGCCAACAAAGCATATGGAAAAAGCTCAATATCACTGATGATGTCTCTACATGCAAATCAAAACCACAATGGGATACCATCTCACACCAGTTAGAATGGCTATAATTAAAAAGTCACAAAATAACAGATGCTGGCGAGGGTGAGGAGAAAAGGCAGCAGATATACACTGTTGGTGCGAGTGTAAATTAGTTCAACCATTGTGAAGCACAGTGTGGTGATTCCTCAAAGACCTTGAACCAGAGATAGCATTCATTTCAGCAATCCCATTACTGGGTATATACCCAAAGGAATATAAATCTTTCTATTATAAGGACACATGCATGTGTATGTTCATTGCAGCACCATTCAAGATAGCAAAGACATGGCATCAACTGAAATGCCTATCAATGGTAGACTGGATAAAGAAAATGAGGTACATATACTCCATAGAATACAACATAGCCATAAAAAAATGAGATCATGTTTTCTTGCAAGGACTTGGATGGAGCCAGCGGACATTAACCTTAACAAACTAATGCAGGAACAGGAAACCAAATATCACATGTTCTCACTTATAAGTGGGAGCTAAATGTTGAACACATAGGGACACATAGAGGAGAACAACAGAACCTGGGATATACCAGAGTGGAGGGTGGGGGGAGGAAGAGGATCAGGAAAAATAACTAATGTGCACTAGCCTTAATACCCGGGTGACAAAATCATCTGTACCACAGACTCCCATGACATGAATTTACCTATGTGACAAACATGCACATGTACCCCAGAACTTAAAATACAAATTAAAAATAAGAAAAAAATAAATTAATTAATTAAAAGTGAATAAAACAATTAGTAAAATCATGATGATCCTGAGCTCTCATATTTTTTGTTTTTAAAATCATATTTTTTAATTTTCTAAAATGTAAGGGTCTGTGTCACACTTGCCCAGAGTTGTTTTTTGTAAATATATTTGTTTTTTATTGTTTTTCTTCCCAGCTACATAGATTGACTCAAAGAAGAACAGTTGAAATGTATTGAATAGCTGTTGTGGAATGATCAATTTTTCTCACAGCCTTTCTTGAGGGCAAGTCAGAGCTTGGTGGAGTATATTTAAATGGACTGCCTGATCAATAGAAAGCCCTCACCATTTCGCCATTTCTCACTTTCCCACTAAAAAATGAAAGAGCTACAGTTTGATCTCCACCTTTGACATATAGTAATTTAAACATCAAAGAGGGATTTTCGTAATGGGTTTCACACTTTTGAAGAAAAAAAAAAAAAAGATTTCCCACAGCTTTTTTGGCAACATAAAAATGTTGAATCAAAGTAACCTAGATAAACTGCCTACAGAGCTCATCCGTAAAATTCAGGCTTTTTGCCCAAAATACAATTTTACTCAGGTTAACTTGTTCCTTAAGAGAAACAATAACCCAATTTGTGTCTACTAAATTCACAAACAAAAAGCATATATCTAGATTCTTAAAACTGCCCCGAAGCCCAACAATAGCTGAAGTCATATCTATTCATCCTCTAGGCCTGCCTGCCAAATTGCTCTGTGGAAAGAGCTTGCTCTGTTCTCTCATATGTCAAGTCCAACTGTCGTGGTAACTGCCTCAACGCTTTTATCTATTGCCTGGCTACAGGGTGCAGACATGAATATTTTTGTTAGATGCTGAGTGCCAACTTTGGAGTCAATGGGTAGAAGCCTTTATATTCTGACTCATTCTTTCTCCACATAATAACACACACACACACACACACACACACACACACACAAGTGCATATGTATATATCTAATATACGTGAATAATATAGGGAGGGTCTCAGAGAGGACAGCTTAGGACAGTTTGAGGTGAACATTAATAAGAGTTACAGGCAGTATTTCCACTGCAACTACTGTGGTTGGAGTCAACATCACTCTCACTCAGATAATTTAATATGCTTTTTAACTGGTCTCCCTGTTTCAACCCTTGCCCTCTTATAGTTTGCTCTCCCTCCGAGTGAAATACAAGATTCCTACATTGACCTATATGGCCCTATATGATCTGTTCTAGAACCTCAGTTCTTAATACTTTTTCCCGCTCACTTCATTCCAGGCCCTTTTCTCCTGTTCCTCAATCATGCCAAACATAGTCATGCTCATAGTCTCCACACTTAATCTTTCTTCGCTTGGAATGGTCCTCCACATATCTACATGGTCCAATTTCTGACGTGCTTCAGGTCTCTGGTAAATTGACACTTTATCAGTGAGGCTTTCTGTAATTAGTGAAACCTTTCTATATGAAATAACAACACAGATCTAACACTCCCTATTCCCTTTTCCATTATATCATTTTTCCAAAGCACTTATCACTACATGATGTTACATTATTTACTTGATCATTTACTTATTATATTTCTCCCTATTTGAGTATCAGTTCTAGGGGGACAAAGATGTTTTTACTGCTGTATCTCACACCTAGGACATAAAAAGTACTCACTAAATATTTGTTGAATTGATGAATGTATAAGTGAATAAATAGATACTGTTTAAAGACCTGGATTAAGCATATAGGATTAACATTGAAGAAATCTAATGTAACTGAACTATAGGCTCTGAATTAAGATGAAAAATAAAAGTGACTAAAATATGGTCACATACCAGGGCAGATGTGTTTGGAAGGTCTGAGAGACCTTAGAGACATGCTACCTGGAACTTTCCTTATAGAATCCATACAAATAAAATTGGGAGCCAGATATCAAGGCAGAGGGCACAAGCTGAAAAAAAAAAAAAGAAAAACATGATAAATCAGAGGGCTGAGGAGGAGATATAAAAAATACTTGGCAAATGAAACAGTGAAGAAAATGGCATAAGATGCTGGATGCTAGGTGAAGTAAGCCAGGTAGTTCAGGTGCTTTGAATCCAGTGGCCAGAGCAGAAGTAATAGGCAAGTACCAATCTACGTTGGTGGATCAGAGTTAGACTACAAAAAATCCAGAGCAGGCAAGAGAATTTAGGCAGAAGCAGAACCCAAAATGAAAGCAGAATTTGACATCACAGTCTTATTTGGGGAAATGGTTTAACGGGTAGAAAACTGGAATATCAGGAGAACCAAGATCCAATTTTTAGTATCCAATGTAAACGAAAGAAATGCACAACCAAGCAAGTATCATAAGGTTCCCGTTCCCAAGTGGCCTTTCCTGAAGCTCTCTACTCTAACAAGTCAGAAAAGGCCTGTTTTCCTAGTGGTGACTTGTTCTGTTACTTTATAGAGGAAATATGGAAATATAAGCCACACGTGAGAACTCCTGTATCTTCACCACATCATTCCCTAACCTAACATCTTCATTGTCTACATAACCACATATCCTTCCTTTCCTTCTATTGCAAAAGAATAAACATCTGTACTTTTTGTCAAAAGCTAATCCTTCTGCACATCATGTTTCTCCTTTACAAAAACTTTCTCTTTCTTTCTGTGGTAGACAGAATTTTAAATGGTCCCCAAGATTCCTGCCCACTTGGTTTACATGCTCTGTATAATTTCCACCCCTTGAGTATGGGGGTAAGACCTGCGAATATGGTAAAGAGTGATGGGATAGCGACTCCTTGTGATCATCTTACAAGATATAAGACTCCATTTTAGCAGACTGGAGAGATATTCTCCACTTGACCTTGAAGACGTAAGCTTCTATGTTGTGCAAGATCCATATGACTAATATCTGACAGCAGTCTTTAGAAGCTGAGAATTACCCTTTGCTGATGCCCAGTATGCAAATGAGAACCTCGGTTCTACAATTACTAAGACCTGAATTCTGCTAGCAACCTAAGGGAGTTATGATGCAGACAAGATTGCAGCCCCAGGCCAACACCTGGATTTTAGGTTGTTGAAACCAGAAGCAGAGAATCCATCAAACCCATGTCTGGATTCCTGACCCATAGGAACTATAAAATGACAAACTGTGCTTTTTTAAGCTGCTAAGTTTGTGATCATTTATTGAGTATTAATAGAAAATGAATACAGATTTTGATATCTGAAAGTGAGGTGCTGTTGTAACGAACACCTACATTGTGGGAGCAGCTTTGGAATTAGACAGCTGAAAAGTCATGAAGAATATTAAACAAAACACTTCATTGGGAAATCCTAAGTCACCTTGAACAGACTATTAGTAGAAAAATGGACTTTAGGGAGGGCTCAGAAGAAACTGAGGAAGACATTATCAGTAACTGGAGAAAGTGGAAATCCTTTTATATAGCGGTGGAAAGCTTCGCTGAATTACGTGCTACAGTTTTGTGGAAAATAGAAGTTGTAAAATGACGAACTTGAATATTTAGCTAAAGACATTTCCAAGCAAAATGATAAAGATGCAGGCTAGTTTTTTCTGGCTTGTTATAGTAAAATGCAAGAGGAAAAATAAATTGAGGCAAGAACTGCTTAACAAATATACCTTCCCTCATCTATATCATCAATGTCTCTTTTTGAGAATGATTCTCATTAACATACAAACACGCTTTAATTATCCCTTTCATCTTAAACATCTTTCCTTGATACATTATCTCCCTCCGGCTTCTAAACAAATTATTTGCTTCTCTTCATAGCACAGTTTCCCAAATTTCTACTCATGCTATGTTTATATTCTCACCTCACATTTTTTCCTCAACATACTCCACTCTTTTCTGTCCCGTCACTCCATAAAATCTGCTTTCACTAAGGATATCAGTAACTTTCATGTTGTATGTTTATCTTTTCACTTGACTTAGCACTATTCGATAAAGTTAACCCACTCCCTTCTGTGTGAAACAGCCTTCTTACTCAGCTTTTATGATTTAACATTCACATGACTATCCCCCTCCCTTAATGACCACTGTTTTTTTTTTTTTCTTCTTCTTTCTTTTTCCATTATCGGTTCAATGTTCTGTTGCTTGTCCCTCGGTACTTTTCCTAACTAAACTCTCATTTTAAGTGATTCTTCTATTTTCATAACTTTAAGCCCAAACCTTGCCCTTGAATACCATACTCCCACTGTGTTTTTGATATTTCCATCTGGATGTTTCTTGAATATCTTAAAATTAATGTCCAAAATAGAACTAACGACTTCTTCCTCAAGGCCACTCCTATTTCAGTCAATAGCACCTCTATTCACACAATTGCTAAAGCAAGAAGCCTTGGAATCATCCCTGACTTCTTTGTGTCTCTTTCTGCACCTTCAATTACTCACGAGGTACTGTAGATTATCCCTTGAAGCACATACCAAGTCTGTTCATCTACTCTATCACCATCCTTTTGTTTGCACTCTTGTCTTCCCTCCATTCTCCATATGGTGGCCAGAGTAAGTCTTCTCATATGTAAATCTGATGTCATTCCCCTGCTCTAAACTTTTTGAAGACTTCCCATTGCTCCTAGTTGCTCCTAGAAAAAAATCTCAAAGTCTGTAAGGCCCTGTATTGTATGGCCTCTGGCTGCCACTCTGTATTCACATTCTACCATTCTTCCCTTAGCTACCTCAGCTACACTGGATTCTCTTGCTTCCAGGAATGTTTCAAGCTCCTGATCTGGGCTATACTCTCTGTGAGAAATTCTCTTCCACACCACCCTTAGCCTCTCCCTCACCTAATCATGTATCAAATGGCAATCTAAATGTCATGGTCTCAGAAAGGCCTTTGTAAGCTCCCAAACAAGGTACTATTTGCCTGCTATCATTTTTTGTGCTTCCAATTGTATTTTCTCAGTGGTACCGTTTCATTGTTGTAAATTTTAACTGTGAAAATATTTGAATGATGTCTATCTCCACTATTAGGCCATAAACTCAGCAAAGGGTACGACTGTCTGTAATTACTATAACTCTGGTGTCTTACAGTGTGTGACACACAGTACATACGCAGTAAATGTGTGTTAAATACATTGCTAGTGACGTCCAGAAAAGCAAAAAGCTAGATCCTTTGAGTGGTTATAATAATCCTAACTAATCCTCTGGAGGATTTCCATCCTTTTCCAGTCCATAATCTCTAGATGAGTTTAACAACAGTTAATTATTTATAATAGGCCTTCTTGGACATTAGCAAGATGGCAGAATGGAAGGTTCCAGCCCCCAAACCTCTACCAGAACACCAATTTTAAGAACCACCTACAGACAGGAATACTTTTATGGAAGCCCGAGGTTCAGCTGAGAGGTCCCAGCACACCATTGGAATGAAAAATCTGAGAATAGATGCGTTGAGGAGTATAAGAAAAAGAGTTTCACTGTACCTGCATCACCCCTACCCCAAGGTGGCCCAGCTCAGTGACAAGAGAGGTACCCCTCAGCCCACAATGTCTCTCATGAAGGAAAAAGAGAGCATAGTTAGTGAGCGCCCAGCTCCCCTGGCTGCAGATGTGGCCTAGGAGACACCAAACTGTCCCACACTACCCAAAACACTGAGGGTATTGACATGATTGTATTATCTGGGGCAGCTAGGAACAAAGAAAAGGGGCAGGGGATGACAGAAGCCTGCACATGGATCTCAACAACTAGCTAAAGATCCTACTGACTAGCTTGCACGCTCCACCAGGAGCCTCACCCATGAGCCACGTGGGGTGCCACACCTGCACATTTACTCCAATAACTGACACATGTCTCTAGCACTCCAGCACCCCCATAGGCAATGCGCTGAATTCCACCACAGATCACACACACATTCCCTCACAGACAGCATATGCAAACCTCATCAGGTGGTGCATGAAGTCCCCATACACAGCAGTTGGCTCAACTCTGCTGGACTGGGAGAAGGTGTACAACCTTGAACACTTCAGGGCATTGCTCTAGAGAAAATAAAAGAAAGGCTCTCGGCACCCAACCTGGCTTAGCAGGGCTGATGGAAGGCACACAACTCTAAGACTTCCGCATGCAAGCGGGTACCATTGTGATAGTATTTGGTAATAGGCCAGAATTACCCTATTACCAAAGCCAGACAAAGACACTATAAGAAAATAAAATTAGAGGCCAATAACACAGATAAACATAGATGCAAAATAAGGCCTAGTGTTAGATAGTTCAGTAGGGTGACTATAGTTTACAATAATCTATTGTATATTTCAAAATAGCTACAAGAGAAGAATTGAAATGGTTCTAACATAAAAAGACAAATATTTGAGGTGATGGGTATCCCAAGTACATTTATTTAATATTTACAAATATATGAATGTATTAAATTATTTTATGAACCCCAAGACTATGTACATCTATTATGCATCAATAACAAAATCTTGAGTAAAAAACTAGTATACCAAATTAATAGCATCTTAGAAGGATTACACATCATGATCAAGTGGGATTTATCCCAGGGATGCAAAGATGGCTCAACATATGCAAATCTATAAATGTGATATACCGCATTTATGGAAAAAAGATAAAAATAAATGATCATCTCAATAAATACAGAAAAAGCATTTTGCAAAATTTAAAATATTTTTAAAAAAAACAACTCTCAACAAATTTTTTATAGAAGGGACTTACTTCAACATGATAAAGTCTGTATATAACAAGCCCACAGCTAAAGTCATACTCAATGGTGAAAAGCTAAAAGCTTTCCCTCTAAGATCAGGAACAAGACCCAGGTGCTCATGGTCACCACTTATTTAACACTGTACTGGAAGTGACAGCCAGAACAATTATGCAAGCAAAAGAAATAAAAGGCATCCAAATAGAGAAGGAAGAAGTAAAATTGTCTTCGTTTACAGATGACAGGATCTTACAGATGAAAACCTCCAAAAACTCCACCAAAACACTATTAAAACTAGCAAATGAATTCAGTAAGATTGAAGGATACAAAATCAACAAACAATGAACTGTGTTCCATACACTATCAATGAATTATCCAAAAAAGAAATCAAGTAAACAATTCCATTTACAATAGCATCAAAAAGAATACTTAGGAATAAAAGTAACAAGGGATCTATATGCTTAAAACAATAAAATACTGACAAAAGAAATTAAAGATGACACATATGAATGGGAAGATATCCTGTGTTCATGGATTAAAATAATTAGTACTGTTAAATGTCTATACTACCAAAAACAATCTACAGATTCAATAAAATCCCTTTCAAAATTCCAGTGGCATTTTTCACAGACATAGGAAAAAAAAATCATAAAATCTTATAAAACCACAAGGGACCAAGAATAGCAAAAGCAATTTTCAACAAAAAAGACAAAGGTGGAGGCATCATACTTCCTGCTTTCGAATTATATTACAAAGTTATAGTAATCAAAACAATCTTGATGGTACATGAATAAAAACAGACACATACACCAATGGAACAGATTTGAGAGCTCAGAAATAAACCACCTATATACAGTCAACTAATCTTTGACAAGGTGGCCAAGAATACACAATGGGGAAATGATATTCTCTTCAATAGATGGTGTTGGGAAAACTGGATATCCACAGGCAAAATAATGAATTTGATCCCATATCTTACAACACACATACGCACACACAGAAATTAACTCAAAATGAATTTAAAGACTTAAAAATGTAAGACCTGAAACCATAAATCTTTTAGAAGAAAACACGGTAGAAAAGTTCCTTGACTTTGGTCTTGGCAATGATTTTTTGGAAGTGACACCAAAAGTACAAGCAACAAAAGCAAATATAAAAGTGGAATGACATTAAACTATAAAGCTTAGGCACAGCAAAATAAACAATCCACAAAATGAAAAGACAACCTATGGAATGGGAGAATTATTTGCAATGCATATGATATAAACTGAATGTTTGTATCCCTCCTAAATTTATAAATTAAAGCCCTACCCCACAAAGTGATGGTATTAGGAGATGGAGGCTTTGAAAAGTAATTACAATTAGATGAGATTATGTGGGCGAAGCCCTCATGAATGGGATTAGTGCCCTTAAGAGTCACATGAAAGCTTGCTTCCTCTCTATGTTCTTTGCCATATGAGGATACAAGGAGAAATAGACAGTCTACAATCCAGAAGAGGGCCGTCATAAGAACTCAAGCATGTTTTCATCCTGGCCTTTGACTTCCAGCCCCCAGATATTTAAAAAATAAATTTTTATTGTTTATAAGCTACTCAGTTTATGGTATTTTGTTATAGAAGCTTGAGCTAAAACACCATATATCTGATAAGGGGTTAATTTCCAAAATATATAAGCAACTCCTACGACTGAAGGGCAAAATAATAACACAATTTAAAAATTAGCAAATGTGCAAAGATCTGAATAAACATTTCTCCAAAGAAGACATACAAATGGCCAACAGGTATATAAAACGATGCTCAGTATTACTAATCATCAAGCAAATGCAAATTAAAACCACAAGGCGGTATCACCTCACACCTGTTAGGATAACTATTATCAGAACAACAAAATATAAGTGTTGGCAATAATTCAGAGAAATGTGATCCTGGTACACTGGTCTTGGCAATGTAAATTGGTACAGCCATGTACCAGTATGACGATGCCTCAAAAATTTTAAAATAGAACTAATTATGACCCAGCAATCCCATGTCTAGATATTTATTCAAAGGAATTGAAATCGGGATCTCAAAGAGATATCTGCATTCCCCTGTTCGTCATGGCATTATTCACAATAGCCAAGATATGAAAACAACCTAAATACCTCTTGACAGATGAATAGATTTTTAAAATATGTTCTATACATAAATGGAATATTTTTCAGCCTCAAAAATGAAGAGGTAATCCTGACATTTGCCACAATATGATGGACCTTGAGAAAGAATGTTAAGTGAAATAAGCTAGGCACAGAAATACAAATACTGCATGATCTCACTTATATTTGGAATCTAAACTAATCCAACTCATAGAAACAAAAAATAGAAGAGTGGTTGTCAGGGACTTGGGGGGGCGGGGGCGGGAAATCAGGAGATGATGGTCAAAGGCTCTACAATGTTTCAGTTGTACGAGATGAATAAGTCCTGTAGATCTACTATAAAGCATAGTGTATATAGCTACCGGTACTCTATTATATTCTTAGAATTTTCTAAGTGAGTATATCTGATGTTAAGTGTTCTTACCACAAAAAGGAATTATAACACAGGAGGTGGGAGGAATCTTTGGGAGCTGATGGATATACCCATGGCCTTTATCGTGGTGATGATTTCATGAGTGTGTACTTGTCCCCAAACTTATGGGGTTGTATAGATTAAATATGTACAGCTGTTTACATGTAATCACATATTAATAAAGTGTTTTTTTTAAACGGACCTGTTTGCCCTCATTATAATTGACACATGTGTAAAATTTTGTTCTGTTGATTAGGTTGTCCATACACGCTACGGCATGGGCAACTCTTCGCTCTGGTGATCTAAATCTTAACACATATGTTTTTCCCATCACACATTTCCCAGAATGCGCTTAGCATATATTAACAAATGGCAAAAATATCCACCCTGAGTTGTACTAACATTTAATTTATCTATGCCTGAGTCTGCTCATATCAAGATGCAGGAAGAAGCAGGAAGGAGCCAATATCTCAATGTCATGGTAGTTTTTTGTTCTAATTTATACTTACTTTGCCACTTCTCCTAGAGAATGCATATAAGTGTGTGTATGTATGCATGTTATGGACTATATATAGCTCAACCTCATATAGCTCCTTTTCCACTGGTACTGGAGATTATGAGAATAATATAACAAAGGGAATCTTCCCCTCTTTGATCTTAGGCTAATACTGTAACTAGCTCACTCTAATATAATGTACAAACTGGTAAATCCTGTATGCACATGTCTATAAAATGGGGGAAAATACAAGTATGTATTTTATGTTTTGTGACCCCAACATTTTTGTAAAGTCTATGTAGCTGCCACAATTTTATTAGTATTAATTAGGCAATTTGACATAAATAGAGAAAGCACTTTTCTTACAATTACACAAAGGCAAGGGAGCAAAATTTTGTACAACAAAAACAAAATGGTTTTCAGAGATTTTTAGTGAATCCAGATTTTCTCTAATGCTGCCTTATGAGCAAGGCTTGCAGTCAGACTGTGGAAGGCTATTCAAATAGGTATTTAAATTCAATCTGTGCAGTGACTGGCACAGAAGGTGAGAAGACAAGAAGTTTTACCTGCCAGAGATGCTCTCAGTTGCTGTGACAACCAGACTTGAGAAACTGGATGTAATCTACCACAAAGATTTCCCACTCCAGAGCTTCCCACTTTCCCAGTAAGAGATATATATGAATGACTCTTGCTCGTTTCATGCTGGGAAGCGTTCACTGGAGTTGCCTGCAAACTTCTGCTCTCCTCTGAAAAGTATTGGCTTTGCATCACTGCTGAAGTCAGTGCTGCAAAAATCAGAAAGATCAGTTCCTCCGCCTACTGCCACTCAACCCAAAGCTTCTCAGCCACTGTTGATCTTGTTCTACACCCAGCATTGCCCTTTATCTATTTCACTGAAATATATTATTTGCCAAAAACAAAACAAAACAAAACAAAACAAAAAAAACAATAGGGCCAGGCACAGTGGCTGACACCTGTAATCCCAGCACTTTGGGAGGCTGAGGCAAGAGGATCATGAGGTCAGGAGACCAAGACCATCCCGGCCAACATGGTGAAACCCCGTCTCTGCTAAACATACAAAAATTAGCCGGGCAGGTGCCTGTAATCCCAGCTACTCAGGAGGCTGAGTCAAGAGAATCGCTTGAACCCGGGAGTCGGAGGTTGCAGTGAGGCGAGATCGTGCCACCGCACTCCAGCCTGAAGACAGAGTGAGACTCCATCTCAAAAGAAAAACACAAAAAACAGAAAACAAACAAACAAAAAACAATAGAATACCTATGACCAAAGCCTAGAACATACTAAAGATAAAGGTTTTATCTAGTTTTAAATTTTTTTTCATTATTTTACCATATTATTTTCTGAATGAAACAATTTAAATATTATGCAATTTCTATTTTTTGCCCCATGATGTCAGGGCAAATATCCTTATATGCATTTGCTTCTGAGAAATACTATCTGGAATGCTGTGTGGAGTCAGGTAGTTAGCACTGTAACTCCTCATGCCACAGTCTGTTAAGAAACTCTAAAAGCCCCATCCATGACCATTGCATGACTATTCAATTTCTTTTGCTGTAGAAACACAGAATGAATGAAAGAAAGAAAAATACAGGAGTTAATTGTTGATAAACCCCAAAGCTTAACTTCAGCCAAAGGCAAAGCTTAAATAATATGTCTTCAGAGCCCTCACCTTATACGTCTTCCATGTTTTCTTGGTAGCACCTAAAAATTATACATATTTCAACATCCCCCTTGTCCATCAAAACCTTTTCACATTTTTTTAGGATTCTAGTCATGGCAATAATATAATAGGTAGTAATGGATTGATTATAGAATCTGATCCCTGGTACTATCTATACAATGTTGTAACTCAGGTAAAATGCCTTTAAATAGTGACTGTTTAGTCTAGTTAGAAAAGGAAGGTTGAGTAGTTACACCAATACATTTTATATCATGCTCCTAACACAGCTGCTTAATGTACTTCTGGTTATGTATAAAATCACTCAAGAACTTCATTATCATTCCTCATCAGGCAATCAGAGAGCCTTCCGTGTCCTTCATCTTTCTCTTTATTTAAAGCATTCCCAAATGATGATTCAAATGTCCACAGACAATAAGCCAGAGAAGATGAAGGGAATTTAGCCACCCTCTCTCCTACTATAGCCAATCAAACTATCTTTTCTAGTTCTGCAACAAATACAGAGTTTGCCAAACAGAACTGAACCTCTCTGAGCATCCGTTTCATTATGCAGGAAAAAGTTGTGATTAGTAGAAATGATGTATGCAGAGGTGCTAATTACAGACCTGGTTTTCAGTAGGCAATCAATACACTGTAACTAATTTTATTTTGCTTATAGTCTATATCCTGTACTAGCATGGCATACACTATGAAAAACTGGCACAGTCTCGACAAGGAACAAATATCCAAACTTAATTAAAGCCACAACCAGAGACTGTAATGAGAAACAGATCCTCAGTAAATGTTTACAAACATTCTGAGATGTTTGTGATGCTGGTGATCAGGCCCTGGACTAGAGCAAAGCAGATGATGCACCCAGGCACAAAATTTAAGGAGGCAGTCACTTTTGTGTGTCAATCCTGCATGTGCATGATCCTGAGAATGGTTGCTTCCTTAAATGCTATGCCCTGGACTCTATTTACCTCAGTCTAGTCTAGGCCCTGTCTGACTTCTGTCTCCTTTTCCTTTCCTTTTGGAGGGAGTGGGAGAGACTGTGGTGTACCATATGAAGTTGCCTGGGGAGTCACACCAGCCACCAAGAGAACACCTTGGCCTGACTTGTTAGTGGTCACAGGAAAAACTGGAGCCAGGGAACAATTATCGAAGAGAAAGGCTGCAAATCATGCTGGCCCACTACTGTGTTAAACATCTTTTAGTAACATATAACAGAGTGTTCTCATGTAAAGAGGGTCGGTTATCTTGAAGGAAGATCCGTCTTTTAGCAGAAGTACCTGTACCAAAGGAAATAGGCTAAGACATGTATTTTAGTTGCCTCTGGCATAAAGATTATTAAAGTAATACCCCTAAAGAGGTTAATAATTAAGAGGTCTTAAAATATTCACAGCTCTGCTAAGACTAATCTGTGAGTGTTACATTTTACAAAGAACTTTCAAATTCACTCTCTTGATATTCATCACAACTCAGACAAGTGGAAACCTAGGTACAGATGCTCCTTTGCTTTTGATAAGTTCATGTTCCGATAAATCCAGCATACGTTGAAAAAACAGTAAGTTGACAATGGGCATTTTGTAGACATGATGAAATGCAAAACTACAAAACACAATATCACAAAAATGCTGGCAACTAGTACACTGGAGATGGTGGGTTGTTTACCTTTGTGACTGCTTGGCTGACTGGGAGCAGTGGCTGGCTGCCTCTGCCCAGCAGCTTGAGAGAGTATCACATTGCATATCACTAGCCCAGGAAAAGATCAAAATTCTGAATTTCAAGTATACTTTCTACTGAATGAATACCACTTTTGCACCACTGTAAAGTTTAACCTCCTAAGTCAGGGAAGTCAGCACTGCTATTTCCATTTTACAAAAGAAGAACCGTGGAGGCAGAGAGTGGGTTACTGCCTTGGTAACAGTCAATGCCTGGCAGGGGAAAATGCAACTTCTCAGGAGGGATCATGGAAACCTGTTAAGAGTTTGAATCAGACCTTGCTTTGGATTTGGGATCCACCACTATTAGCTGTAGGGCCTTAGGCAGCTAATTTCACCCTTTCTCGCTTCCTATTCCCTTATCTATAACTGTTCGGAAACACATCTAGCACATGATAAATCCTCAACAAATGCAATGCTCTTTTCCTCTTCAGATACAGCACTGTACTGATTCCTGGTCTCTGTGCCTCAGATATTTTCATGAGCTCTTTTCTGGATTACTTCCCCTCTGTATGCAGTGGTCAGTTTCTCCAACAGAAAGATGCATGACAAAGAAAGGTCTTTTGTTCATTAAGCAAATCCTTTCACACAGCTAAATGGGATGGGGCCTGGGGAGCAAAGTTTCAATGAAGACGGAGGCAGGTTCTTATTCTCATTGGAAATAAATCAATGCATGAATTAGAACAGTGCAGCTCAGGGACGAGGGTAAGAAGCATTTTTAGAACTGTCACTTTAAAAATATGTTCCCTCCTGCCTTGCGGCTCTCTCAGTGGGCAGATTTTAAAATAGAGACAAGTAACCTTAATTAGGCTCTAATTAGCCCCACAAGTTTGGTGAGCTAGGATAGTTTATTTTAGAAAAAAATATAATAACAGAAGGAGGATTTTCCAGGCGCCACAACTTTAATTACAGCCCCAAACACCTCAAGCATGCTTACTGGGCCAATTAAATCAGCAGGGCAATAGCAAAGCTAATGCACTGTGCTAGACCCAAGCTATGATGGTGCTTTCTCCTTGAGTTTGTTTCTAAGGTAATTTGAGAAGCAGATAACTTACAATGCTTACTTAAACAGAAGCAGGAGGTCTTTAAACTGTCATTAATATCCAATTAGGTGGGATCTCCTCGAAGATGGGGATTCTCTAGATCAGTGCTGCTCAACTGCACCACATTCACGCTTCCCTCTTCTTGTTTGCTTCCACCGATCGCCTAAGTTGGAGCTGCTTGGGTCTTCTCTCTCCCATTCCCCTTTGAGCCTTGGTAGGAAATTTAGATAAGTACCAGTCTCCGGAGTGAGACCAGAGAGAAACTCTGCCCTAGATGCCCTTCTGGCATTTTCTGGTGCATCAGTAGAGTGAGCCCACAGTGGACTTCCTCTGAACTCAACAAGAAAGAGAGCAGTTTGAGGAAAAGCACTGCATCCTCCAGGACCAGTTACACACCTAGAAAGGGAAGAGTGATGAAAGTTGCCTCGCATATTCTTGATCACATTTGAGAGAATGATGAGAGTAAACACCCGTGTCCAAACTAGTGAGTCAATCTCTACCAGAGGTTGAAACAAGAAGTCTGTGCATGTAGGGAAATGTTTTTCATTCCTTCTCAAAAATGCATTTTCCATATCAAGTGGGAGAAATAGAACATTCATAGCCAATGAATGGCCTGTTGGTCCCTGCCCACATAAACAGATCTAGTGAAATAAAACCACTACAGCAAGTTAATGTTCTCCTTTTAAATGATGAATTTGATGGGAATAACATAACAATCGATATATGGGTGTCTACGAATGCAATCACTAAACACTGAACACATTGAATGGTTTCTATTTTTTCCATATTTTCCATGGCAGTGTCTGTTGATCTAAATCCAATATTTGGCCGGGCGCGGTGGCTCACCCCCGTAATCCCAGCACTTTGGGAGGCTGAGGCAGGTGGATCGCTTGAGTTCAGGAGCTGGAGACCAGCCTGGCAAATATGGTGAAGCCCCGTCTCTACTAAAAAACACACAAATTAGCTGGGTGTGGTGGCAGGTGCCTGTAATCCCGGCTACTTGGGAGGCTGAGCAGGCTTGAACCCAGGAGGTGGAGGTTGCAGTGAGCCAAGATCACACCATTGCACTTCAACCTGGGTGACAGAGTGAGACTCCATCACTAAATAAATAATAAATCTAATAATATGTGAATTCATTCATTTATCTAACAAACAATTAATTAAATGTCAAAAGTGTGGCACTGGGCTAGATTCTGAAGTTACAAAAAGGAATAAAGTGGAGTACCTCCACTTGAGGAGACACGCTGCCTAGAAAGAGTGAAATGCAGGACAGTAGAGTCAGAGAAGGAAAAGAAAAAGCTGCCCAGAAAGAAAAAGGAGACACTTAACAAATGTTGAAACTCTGAAAATTGGCACTTCAATTTAATAAAGAACCGAACCAATGTTATTCAAAACCATTAGGTCTATTAGTTTCCATTTGACATCAACTAAATAAAACAACCTTTGGATAAACACACAAAAAGGTAACTTCCTCTACCTTTCAAGTTGCCAAAGGAAAATACCCCCAAGGCTAGTGACCTCATCAACAACGCATTTACTGTGACCAGTACTTCTCTGATCTCTTCTGCCTACAGGGAAAAGTGACAGTCTCAGAATGTTCTTTCTCCAGTTCTGGACCACTTCTCTTTCCTCCCAAACAATTACCATGTTCCTAGGGAAGACTCTCACTCTCTTACAAATACTTTGACTATGAAAAGGCATGCCATTTTTGCTATTTGGTTCTCCAGCATTAATAAGTAATGCTTCTGGCCTGACAACACCAAAAGTTATAATAACATTAATAACAAGACTAATAATAACCAACAGTTAATAAGTACGTACTATGTGCCAAACACTGTCCTAATGATTTACATTTGATTATAAATTTAGAGCTTATTTAATGTTTAAAACAACCCTCTGAAATAGACACTACTATTTTCTCCTATTTCCATATATGGAAGCTGAAGCTATAAGAAGTAATCTCACCCAAAATAAAAAGTGGTGGAGCCAAGATTCTAATTCAGAAGGTCTAAATCCACAGCAAACATTATGCTCTCACTAGGTGCCGTTGGTACTACACGGAGGTGGATCATAAAGGTTACTGGTGCTAATGCTTGTATCAAGAGCCCTCATGACGACCACTGTTGATGTCACTGTTGGGTATAAAGAAATACTGCTATTATCACCATAATCAAGCTGAATGAACCCCTCCCAATATCCTTCATTAAAGCAAAATATTGACTTTTTATAGATCTCTTTTTAACCTATTAGATTTCTGGATACCCCATATTTCCAGAAGAATAAGGTATTAATTTATAGGAGCTGTGTCAGAGGATGGAATGGTAGATACTGTTCTCTTGAGCCACTGGCCTGTTGCTTTTGAACCAACTACCTTCCCTCAAATCTTACTTGTCCAAAGGGGAGTTTTCTCCCAGAGAGCTTCTCAAACTTCATATAAATACTTCCTAGTGAATCCCCCATAATTACACTCCAGACAGGACAGGTGCTGTGGCCACCTCTAGAAGCAAAATGGGTCTCCCATCATTCTAAAATTTGGCTTTAATGTTGAGACTGAGGAAGCCACACACACACACACACACACACACACACACACACACACACCAAGAGGGTATGAAAAGGTTTATTACTCACACTAGTTTAAACAGAGCAGAGTAGATGCCCAAGATGTTCTGAAAATGGCTTGGGAAAACAGGAAAAGGAGACTGGCTTAAGCTTGTGTGGTTTTAACTTCTCACTGGCACCAAAAGAGGGAGCACTCAGGCTTTCTTATGAGGGAAATGGGGCATACTGGGATTTGAAACTCATCAGCAACCAAACATCAAAAATGGAATCAGGCTCCTTATTACAAAAGATAGGCCTGAATCTTAGAATGAAACAGAACTTAGACTCAAGTTAGCAGCACTATTCTGCTCAAGTTCACACAATTACTTTGCCGATGGAAAGCCAGAAGACCATATCTCCACCAACATACTCCCCAAAATCTGATCTATAAAAAGGTACAACTTGATGTATTTTTTATCATAATATCATTTATATTTCAGATACTTGGGACCAATATTATCTAATTCATAACATTTAATGTTTTGTATCATTTGATTGTTTGTGGATGTAAAATTCCATTTTTTCATTAATGATAGAAATTCCCTTGACTTCCAACTTTGAAAGTCTCCTTCCACACTTCCTTCCCCTTAACACCTGCCAACTTCTAACCACTATATTTTATTTATCCATTATACAGGTTTATACTATTGATATTCAATTTTGTTAACATCGTTTTTCTGTGCTTTGACACAAGGATGACACTAAAAGATTAATTAGCAGCATTTGTGTTATTATAAGTCAGTATCATAAGGTGCAGAGTCAAGTCAAGAGCTATGATTCCATTTTCTTCTCTGTGATTCCCACCTCTTATCCTTTGTGATACTCAAGTAGTCATATGAACAGTGAACCCTAATATAAACTATGGACTTTGGGTGATGATAATATGTAAGTTCATCAATTCTAACCAATTAAAAAGTCCATTTTTAAACAAACAAAGAACAGTTACACAGGTTTTCCTTCCTTACATTCAACATTATGTCATAGGTTAGCTAGTTTCATATTGGAATAACATGTCTTTATATTTTTTGTTTGTATAGTTTTGGGACCTTGAGATTTCCTTTCCTTATTTCTTGTTGGGAAAGGAAGTTACATACAGTACCTTCTTCACCACACCCCAATGCTTTCCAATTTCTTACTCATGCTTTCTATTGTTTGGAATTTATTTATCTTTTTTCTTGAATCCCTCTCATCTCCTGAATTGGTTGTTTTATATTCAGAACATGCTTCTTACACAACTCTTCTTTATTCTGAAGTTTGGAGTTTTCTATTTGTATTCTGGTTTTGTTGTTGTTTTGTTTTTTTTGTCTTTTTGATTTTTGTTTTTGTCTTAATCACATACTCATATTCTTGCATCATCTCCCTCTATTCTGAGAAATCCTTATTTTCCGTGAAGCCCTTCTTCCCAGAGCCCTCTGTTTTCCTGAATCTGTCTGGACTGATTGCTCTGAAGGCCTACTGCACATCTCAAATCTTGGGACTACTATTCATTCCTCTCAAGAATTAGAAGCATTGTTTTTGTGTACTTATTCCCTTTCTTTGCTTACTTTCTTGATTTTATGGCTTAAAACCCTAAATAATTTTCCTAAGAAAGAGAGCAGGTGAAGTGAATTTTTCTGAGTCCATGTGTATATGAAAAATGCCTATATTCTTCCCTCACACTTAATTAAAACCTTGACTGGGATGGTAGAGACTATTAGTAGTCTCCTAGTATCTATTCTCCCTTCTTCAATAGTAATAAAATATTTAGCTGGTCACAGGTCTGTCCAGAATAAAGACATTGCCCAGCTTCCCTTGTAAGTAAATATGTGTGGCCAATAAAATATGAGAAGCAGTATAACGTGGTAGCTTCCCACAATTATCCATAAGAGACACCTCATGCGATCCATTTAAACTCTTCTGTGTCAATACTTTAGATGGGGCCTGGAACATGAACGTCACTATCTTCATGATAGAATTAAGCTTGGGTCTCTGAGCTGAATGCCATAGCAGCCCTGGAATGCTTACCAGTACTTGTGCATAAGAAAGAAATTTTGAACTTATTCATGTCAATGTTATTTTGGGGTTTCTGGCAAAACCACAGGTAATTTCAGGTAAAACAGGTTGGGTATAGAAACCTATGGTGAAATAATTTTCACAAAGTATACACAAAGCATTATTCTCCTGATTTCTACTATCCAGTGTTGTGGATATAAAAAAAACAGTTCTCATTCTTTATATATAGCCTGTTTTTTGTTCTTGTGTTTGTTTTTTTTCTATCAGAGATCAAAGGAAGTTATCGGAGGCTCTGAAATTCACAGTGGGTCTTTTTGTCATTCTTTCTGGTTTGCACTTGGTAGGCCCTTGCAATTTTAAAACTCACCTCTCCATTCAGCTATGAGATTCTTGTTTGATTTTTAAGCTCACTTCTTCCTCTTTATTTTGTCTGTTCTCTGTTTCTAAAAAGATCCCTTTTCTACTAGCTGGATGCTAGACCTCCTGATTTGAGTCTCTGAGCTTCATACTCTCTTTCATAATTTACCTTTTTACATTTTCTCTATGTCCAATCCTTCCACTGAATTCTAAACATGACAGTCATTTTCTAATTTCCAAGAGTTCTTTTTTGTATTCCCTAATTGTTCATAGTATCCTCTTTTCCTGTAATTATGCAATTTCATCTTGAACCACTCTGTATTTGTTTTCTACTGTTAAGAGAAAAACTTCAGCCAAATTAAATTTAAAGGAGTTTAATTGAGTAATGAATGATTCACAGTCGGACAGCCCCCAGACTCACAGCGGATTCACAGAGACTCCAGCGCAGCCACATGGTGGAAGAAGATTTACCGACAGCAAAAGGAAAGTGATGCACAGGAAATGGAAGTGAGGTACAGAAACAACTGGATTGGTTATAGCTTGGCATTTGCCTTCTTCGAACATGGTTCAAACAGTTGGCTACATTTGATTGGCCAAAACTCAGTCACTGGCACAGGTGTGGGCTATGGTCGGTTTACACCTCCACTTGTTACAGTTCATGATGTACAGGAAAACCTTTTGGCCAAACTTAAATATGTAAGGAGGAAGCTTTAGGATAAACTTGATTTAACACTACAAATATATATTAATACCCCAAACTTAGTGGTTTAAAATAACAAACACTTATTATCTGCAAATGTTCATGTGCCAGACATCCAGGAGCCACTTAGCTGGGTGGTTCTGGCTCAGGGTCTCTCACAAAAATGCAATTAAGACGTCCACCAAAGCTGCAGTCATCTCACTGAAGATCAGTTCCAAGCTCACACACGATTATTGGCAAGATTCAGAAGCTGTGCTTCCAAGCTCACCCATGTGACTGCTGACAAGTCCCAGTCCTCTCCACATGGAGCCCTTCTCGACACATAGATGCTGGCTTTTTTCTTTCCAAGGATGCCTCAAGACGTGGCAGCTGGCTTCCCCTAGAGGAGTAAGCATTAAGAAGGAGAGAGGAAAAGGAGGAAAGGAGAGAGAAAAAGAACCCAAGATGGAAGCTCTAGTCTCTTAGTATTTTTACAACCTAATATTCCAAGGGACATCCTATTTCTTCTGCCATATTCTATTTGCTCACTGGAGATAATTCACTAAGTCCAGGGCACATTCAAAGTGAGCGAAATTAACGGGAAGAGTATCAAAAATTCTGTGGACATATTTTCAAAACATATTCTCTAGGATGCTAATTAGCTTGCTTTTTCAGGCTCTTTCCTGATCTCTAAATTCCCTCTGTTTCTTTCTGAGTAAGTTCTGCTTTCATCTTTACCCTTCTTGGCCATGCTGCAGGCTTTCTTCAAATATACAGAAAATCTTAGTTGTTCATTTAAATAACATAATGAGAAAATGTGAGGGTTGACTGGGCTTGCATATGGGTAGATTTGGGACTGGTAGGTTTTAGGATGAGTAATCAGAGAACTGATTGGTTCCTAATTCCAAAACGAAGAGGGCTTTATGTGGAGACATAATCCCTAAACTACCTGCCCTAGTTCTTCCTTCACCATTAGTTCCAAGGTTTTAGGAAAGTTTCTGTCAAAATACTTGCTTGGAGGTAAATGCCCAGCCACAAACCGTATAAAGGTTCAAAAGGGGAATGAAGACATTAATTCATCTATTCATAGACTTTCAATTAATCACTCTCTTTTCAGATTTGCTGTGGCCCATGCCATTTCCAGTTCTGGCCAGCTGGAGATGACAGTGCAGAGATTTAGCAATGAGCCCTTTTCCTCCCATTTCCTAACATCAGACTGCTCTAGAGCTACAAAATTGTTAAAATGAGAGTCTAGAACTTGTTGCCAATTACTTCTGTAATCTAAGCAAATAATTTTCCTATACTTGTCTTATCTAAAAAGTCAGAGGAATGGACTAGAAACTTAAAGTTTCTTAAAATAATGGTAATCCAATTCAGTTAGGATTTGTAACTCTGCTTACAGCTATATTTTATATATTTTCAAACGTAAATCTAGTACATGGTAAAAAAATTAAAATAAACTCAAGCTGAGAATATATAGGAGAGTTAAGAATAAGCTTCCAAAATGGATGGTTCTGTATTTTTTCAAGATAAGGAATATCACGAGAGCCCACCTATACGTGTTGATAGAACTTCTGTGTGATGAGAATTGAGATAAACAGAAAGTTTTTTCCCCAAAGGAGACCAGTGTTTAGAGTATTTAAGTCGTGTAAAAAGAAAATATGAAGCTGAGAAACACCATCATTTTCTCTTGGGATAGAGCCTGGACTCTGGACTCCAAAAGATTCTGCAAGAAGTAGTTCTGGGTAACCTACACTGATGTTATTAGATGCTAGTTTCTGAGAATGTATAGTTTGGCTATACTTTCTAGCTCCTATTCTAATGCTTTAATTGACTTTCCTTTTCTAAAGTTCAAGAAGATATCCTTTATCCTCTAAATTATGAGTAATTAAAAATCACCCAAGGATTTTTTTTCAAGATGGTGGATTGGAAGCAGTATTGGCATGCCTCTCCAACTTGGAAGGACAGGATACTGTGTAGAGATTCACACTGTGAACTTTTTTCCCAAGAAGCAACACAGGAACTTAACAGGAAAACTGAAAGAATCCACAGACCCTTTGAAAGAAGTGGTAGCCTGCAGCTTACTCTGTGAGACAGGCAAAAAACTGTAAGTCCTCAGAGCATAAGAGGGGGAGAGTCTGCCTCCAGAATACACATCCCCACTGGGGAATCTGAAAATCCAGACCATGAGAGAAGGCCTTAACCCTACCCAGAGCTGGAACTGATTTAGGGAGCAGCGAAAAATATAAAAGTAGAAGCAGCAGTGGGAAGTGCCTTGCAGGCATTCTCAGTCACCAGGGTGGACCAGGCGAAGTCATTTCTTATTATATCTCACAGGGGACCTTGGGGAAGTCAGCCAACTAGCTCAGGCGGGGGTCATAGGGTGAAAGAAGCTCCCAACTGAATTTTGTGATATAACTTCAAGTGGAGACAAACTCCACTGACCAGAACTGGGGTGGAGGGTGGGAAGGGGGGTGCAGGTGGGAAGTGTGCTGCAGACACATGCACGGGAGCTGGGCACCCGGCCTTGCGGCCTTGCAGGCAGACGGGGAAGGCCATGGCCTGAAAGTAGTGGCTGTTATCTATGCTGGGAAAGCTTATGGCATGGGGTGGGTCTGAATTCTATGTGCAGACTGCCTGGATCTTAATCCAGTGCTGTTAGCAGAGCAATGCAGGAGTGCTATCTGCCCTGCCAACTGCATGGGACCTGGGTGAGGCTCATTGCCACTTGCTACTTCCCATTCCCTGTGCAAACTCCTGTGCAGCAGAGGCAGTTATACTCTCCTCCAGAACATGACCTCAGCAGCCTGAAAACCACTCCTGACCCTCACAGGGTCCACAGCTTGCCCCTCTCAACAAGAGTCAGGGAGCAGACCCACCTTACCCTGCCCCACCTGGCTGTGTCCCTCTACCTTCGCTAGTAGCTTAACACAAAGGTCCGAAACCTGGGAGCTTTTTTTTTTTTTTTTTTTTTTTTTTGATGGTCAATTTCCATAGTGTTTTCATTTCTTTTCTTTTTTTTTTTTTTTTTTTTTTATTATACTTTAGGGTTTTAGGGTACATGTGCACAATGTGCAGGTTTGTTACATATGTATCCATGTGCCATGTTGATTTCCTGCACCCATTAACTCGTCATTTAGCATTAGATGTATCTCCTAATGCTGTCCCTCCCCCTTCCCCCCACCCCACAACAGTCCCCAGAGCGTGATGTTCCCCTTCCTGTGTCCATGAGTTCTCATTGTTCAATTCCCACCTATGAGTGAGAACATGCGGTGTTTGGTTTTTTGTCCTTGCGATAATTTACTGAGAATGATGTTTTCCAGTTTCATCCATGTCCCTACAAAGGACACGAACTCATCATTTTTTATGGCTGCATAGTATTCCATGGTGTATATGTGAAAATGTGGCACATATACACCATGGAATACTATGCAACCTGGGAGCTTTATAGCACAGCCCATTGTCAGAGAAACCAGAATACTCTCCCACTGGGCAACTTAGGGCAAGCTCGAATCCCACTGCTATTAGTACTACCACAGCTGGTACTCTTTTGCAAGCACGACCTTCTGGCTGCAGGCCAACCCACACAGTTCATTACAGATCTCTAGGTAGAGTATCACTGCATTCAGGAAAAAGCAAATGGCTGCGTGACCTCAGCTATCACCACTGCTTGCAACATCCTGTTAAACCAGGGTCCTGCATCTGCCCGTGTGACAAGTTCACTACAATTATAACCAGCATTCAAAAAAGCCAGGACACTAAGCTTATCTACAACCGAGGATTCTCACAAAGTCTGCATAAGTCATGAGAGCTATGCAGGTACTCACTGCTGGGAATCTTGAAGACAGGTCACACCACAGGATCCCTTGCAGACATTTCCCAGCACCAGCCCAGATTGTGGCAGCCCCACTTTATGGCTAGAACCAGAAGAGCAATAGAAATCAGTGTAGTCTGGTTCTCAGAAACTCCTACTTCTAGGAGAAGGGAAAGAGCACAACATCAAGGGAACAAACCATGGAAGAAAAGAATCTGGACAGCAGGCATTGAGTCCTAGATCTTTCCACTGGTGGGAAGTTTCTTACAACAGAGACACAATTGTAGTATTGGGTGCAGCACGCAGTCTGCACCTCTACCCCAACCGTCAGGCAGCCTTTGTGCTCGTGAATGGCCTTGAAGAAGGGGTCCTTTTTCCCTTCTTGTCCACCACTTCAGACACAACTGGGGCTTTTCCCATGGGAGCTCAGCATGGATACACCTATAGACAGCTTTCCTGGAACAATTTAGGGTGATTGCATCCCCATAGAAGGAGGCCTGCCCAGGTTCATGCTTGCGTGAGAGGTAGAGACACAAATCCTCTCTACTCAGAAGACCAATCTTTTTTCAGATGAAAAGAGGTGCCTGTCTGATCTGAATAAACAGAACACTGGGACAAGAGTGAGGCTGGGAGGTGGATACCTTTCCTGCTGGCCAGCCATGGGGGCTGAAGTAGCTCCCACCCCTCACCCTGATGACAACTCAGTGCATCCAACTGACAGTTCCCCCAGGCATGCTCATCAAGGCTGAGACTTCTGCCCACCATTGGGTATTGTATCTACCCACCTGCTTTTGCTACAACTGGTGCCTATCCAGGGATACCTCCCCTACTGGTCTGAAGCCTGAGCCATCAACTCAGTAAATAAAATATTGGGAAACAATTAAATAAAGAAGTGCACAACATAGGTGAATGAGATATGTTTCAATGATCCTTGCCCTTCCAATCAGATAGGAGGCAGTGAACTTGCCCACACATCAAGTATATAACTACCACAGTCAGCATCTAAGAAAGCCAGCACACAAAGACTTGCTATAAACAAGGAACTCATACAGAGTCTTCACCTCTAAAAGCACCAAAAATCAAATTAGGCAGTAATAAACTATAAACATTAAAGTCACATCCATGAGAGGGAAAAATATTTTTCAAAAACACAGTCAAATCAAAAATAAATTTGGCCAGGCGCGGTGGCTCACGCCTGTAATCTCAGCACTTTGGGAGACCGAGGCGGGCGGATCACGAGGTCAGGAGATCGAGACCATCCTGGCTAACACGGTGAAACCCCGTCTCTACTAAAAATACAAAAAAATAGCCGGGCGAGGTGGCGGGCGCCTGTAGTCCCAGCTACGCGGGAGGCTGAGGCAGGAGAATGGCGTGAACCCCAGGGGGCGGAGCCTGCAGTGAGCCGAGATCGCGCCACTGCACTCCAGCCTGGGTGAAAGAGCGAGACTCCGTCTCAAAAAAAATAAAAAATAAAAAATAATAAATAAATAAATAAATAAATAAATTCAAGACCAATTTGAAGAAATAGTCTATCCAAATGAGGAGAAATCAGAAAAGTAATTCTGGTAATATGACAAAACAAGGTTCTATGACACCCCCAAAAGATCATACTAGTTACCTAGCAATGTATCCAAACCAAGAGGATATCTTTGAAATCCAAATAATGAATTCAGAAGGCTGACTATTAAGCTACTCAAAGAGATATCATAGAAAGGAGAAAACCAACATAAATAAATTTAAAAAGAGCAAGTGAGGATATGAGTGAAAAATTTTCCAGAGAGATAGCTATCATAAAGAAAAAAAAAAATCAGAACTCCTGTAAAGACACATTTAGGGAAATATAAAATGCGGTGGAAAGTTTCAATAATAGACTCAAACAAGTAGAAGAAAGATTTTAGAGCTTGAAGACAAGGCTTTTGAATTAACCCAATCAGACAAAGATAAATAACAAAGAATTAAAAGAAATGAACAAAGTCTCTAGGAAACATGGGATTATGTAAGATGGCCAAACCTAAAAATAATTGGTGTTCTTAAGGGAGAAGAGAAGGCTAAAAGTTTGGAAAACTTACTTGAGAAAATAATTGAGGAAAACTTCCCCGGCCTTGCTAGAGATTTAGATTTCCAGATATAAGAAGCTCAAAGAAATTCTGGGAAATTCAATGCAAAAAGGTCATCACCAAGGCAAGGAGTCATCTGGCTATATAAAGTCAAGATGAAAGAAAGAATTCTAAGAGCTGTGAGACAAAAGCATCAAGTAACCTATAAAGGAAAACCTATCAGACTAACAGAAGACTTCTCAGCAGATACCTTGTAAGACAGAAGGAACTGTGGTCCTCTTTAGACTCCTTAAATAGAATAAATGTCAGCCAAGAATTTTGTATCCAGAAAAACTAACCTTCATACATGAAGGAGAGATAAAGTCTTCTTCAGGCAAACAAATTCTGAGGGAATTTGCCACTACCAAACCACCACTATAAGAAAGGTTAATAGGAGTTCTAAATCTTCAAACAAAACCTCGATATACACCAAAATAGAATCTCCTTAAAGCATAAAATTCACAAGGCCTATAAAACAATAACGCAAGGGGAAAAGAAGTACTTACATAACAACTAACATGATAAATAGAACAGCACCCCACATCTCATATTAACATTGACTGTAGACAGCCTAAGTGCTCCACTTAAAAGATGCAAAGTGGCAGAATGGATAAAAAACCACAAACTAAATATCTGCTGTCTTCAATACTCATCTAACACATAAGATCCATATAAATTTAAGGTAAAGGACTGGAAAAAGACATTTGACACAAATGGAAACAAAAAGTGAGCAGGTGTAGCTATTCTTATGTCAGAAAAATACATACTTTATTTCCCTGAAACTGCCGTGATCTCCCTAATGAGGCCTTACCACCTCCACATGCTGACTGGGTGGAGAAGCTAGATTAAACTCAATCTAGTAATCTGAGACCATTCCATAATTTAAATTGGACTGCCCCTGATTTTAGGTCCTGGCTGTAAACATTAATTGACTGTTTTATCTTGAACATGTCACTTTACTTGTATGGACATCAGATTTCCCATCTACAAGTGTTAAAAATAAGTAGACATCCCTTCGTGATAAGAATTTTCAAATAACTGGGTATAGAAGAAGAACATACCTCAACATAAAAAAGCCATATATGACAGAGTTATAACCAGCATCACAGTGAATAGGAAAAAAGAAACTGAAAGCCTTTCCCTTATGGTTAGGAGCAAGACAAGTTTAAGGTCAAGGATGTGGGCCACATTAACTTTGGAATTCCAGTCCAATTTAAAGATATAGACTTCTTTTCTGCCAATTTATACATAAGTACATTAACTGGCCAGGCCGTTTCACAAAGCAACTTCCCTAGGCAATGTCATACTTTAAAACAATAATATTTGTAAAAGACAAAAAGCACATATAAGGTAAAAGGATCTGTCCAACAAGAAGATATTATAATCCTAAATTTATATGCACCTAACACTGGAGATCCCAGATTTGTACCTTTGTACCACAATTACTACTAGACCTAAGAAATAAGATAGAAAGCAACAAAATGATAGTGGGGGATTTCAACATTGACAGCACTAGACAGATCCTCAAGATAGAAAGTCAACAAAGAAACAATGGACTTAAAGTACACCCTAGAACAAATGGACTTAACAGACACCGTCTTAGTCCATTCGGGCTGCAATAACAAAATACCATAGACTCGGTGGCTTATAAACAACAACAAAGATTTATTTCTCCAAGTTCTGGAGGCTGTGAGGTCTAAAATCAAGGCACCAGCAGATTCAGGGTCTGGTGAGGGAAGGCCTGTTCCTCATAAATGACGCCTTCTTTCTGAATCCTCACATGGTATAAGGGTCAAACAAGCTAACTCAGGCTTCTTTTATGAGGACACTAATCCTTTTCATGAGGGCTCCACCCTCATGGTACCTAGTCACCTCCCAAAGGCCTCACTTCTTAATACCATCACATTGGGGATTAGTTTCAACAGACGAATTTACTAGTCAGGGGAACACAAATATTCAGAGCATAGCAAGGATCTAGATGGTATAAATGGAGAGGTATAGCATAAGTGATCTTAGAGAATCACAGAAGGAAGTGAGTTGCTGTCTACAACTTTGCTGGTCTCTGATGCTGAGTGGCTAGAATGGTCTGCAACCTAGAATTGTGGATGGCCTCTGAAGTGTGGCCTTAGGCAAGAATGTACTGGTATCCACTGTTGGAGCCCAGGGTTACAGCAAATTATCCCCTCTTCAACATCTCCACCTGTGGCTGCCTCCTTGTCTTGATCTCAGTTTCCCAGAGGATGCTTTAATATCCCCTCACAGGGCACTCTGGAATTCCTGGTTTACCTGCTGCTATGATCTGAAGATTTTGTTTGAGTGCCTCCAAAATTCATATGTCAGAACCTAATCTTCAATGTAATAGTACCAAGAGGAGGAGCCTTTAGCAGGTAATTAGGTCCTGAGGGCTCTACCCTCCTGAATGGGATGAGTGCCTTTATCAAACAGGCTTGGGGGCACCTGTCTGTCTCTTCCTCTGTTTGAGGACACACAGATGTCATCATCTATGAAGAATGAACCAGACACTGAATCCACTGGTGCTATGATCATAAACTTCCTAGCCTCCAGAACTGTGAGCAATAAACTCACCAATGAAAAAGAATGAATTACTTCTATAGGAAGTGACTTATTTGAATCTCGCAGATACTATGTTGAGCAAAAGAAGTCAGATGCAAATAAACGCATGATGATTCATTCCATTTGTATTAAATTCAACAATAATCCTTACCAAATTATGGTGATTCAAGTTGGAATAGTGGCTACCTCAGGGGCAGCAGGTTGTAGGGGGGTGGGTGGCACTGGAGTTTGACCCAGAAGAGGCTTGAGGAAACTTCTAAGGCAATCAAAATACTCTGTCTCTTGATCTTGGTAGTGGTTACAGGAGTGTGTTAATTTTATGAAATATCATTGAGTATATATATAACATCTATAGACTTTATACACTTTATACCACAATTAAAGTTAAAAACCTAACAAGTCATAATCATCCCCAGAGGAAGCATGAGTGAGCACAGTAGAGAAAACAGATTCTCTAACTGAAACTAAGGTGCAAAGCAGGTTTTTGGGCTTCCTGTGGCAGGATCTATGAGACACACGGTGAACACCATAGATTCTCCTAGTCTTCTTCACTGTTTAGATGAAGAAACTGACTTCCCGGAGGAGGGTGTGCCTCAGAGGAAGGGGATGGCGGAGCTAGGAGTGAAAATGAATCCAGCGGAAATAACCACATTAGAAACCCATTACACATACAACGAGAAAAGAAAAAACAGTATTATCGTCATTGTGACCTAAAACAAGGAAAAAAGAAAGCAAAGAAGACCAGGTAAGTGGGTTTCCTTCTGGCAATCTGTTCATGTCCTGGGTGACCTTTGTCCTCCTCAATTACATTTGCACTGCAAAAAAGCCTCATTTATTTCATCTTCTCTAATTGGGAGCTGATGATAATTTAGAAGTTACCTGTAACACCAAACTTTTCTTCAAAGATTAGGTAAATTAGCAACAGAAACACAATTAAAGGCAGTATGCTTGCAATATTAAAAAAAAAAAAAAAAAAAGCAGATTTCAAGCAATACTCGGCACCTTAGAAATGCTTGAAGAAACCCTGATCATCCCCCAAGACCAGGTTCAAAGGCTGCCTGTTTCCTGTGACTTTCGTTGAAGACACCAGAGGAAACTGACAGCTACCTCACCTGTACTCCTCAGCAACTGGATCCTACCTCTACTAAAACCTTTTTGGCATTATTGTCTAATTATGTGTTTAAATCTCGACCTCTGCTAGGTCATGAGCTCTTAGAAATCCTTGGTCTGGTCAACCGGGTGTGACTAGAGCAGGGAACATGTCTGAGGGTGGGGGCATCTGGAGATGAGCTTGAGATGAGAGTTGAAGCTAGACTTTAAATTCATATATAAAATCTCAGCATTTGCAAAAACAACTTGACACAGAAGAGTGTCAGAAAATAACAAGTAGGTTGGGCGTGCTGGCTCATGCCTGTAACCCCAACACTTTGGGAGGCCGAGGCGGATGGATTGCCTGAGGTCAGTAGCTGGAGGCCAGCCTTTCTAACATGGTGAAACTCCGTCTCTACTAAAAATACAAAAATTAGCCAGGTGTGGTGGCGCATGCCTGTAGTCCCAGCTACTCAGGAGGCTGAGGCAGGAGAATTGCTTGAACCTGGGAGATAGATCTTGCAGTGAGCCGAGATCGTGCCACTGCACTCCAGACTTCAGCCTGGATGACAGAGGAAGACTCCATCTCAAAAAAAAGAAAGAAAGAAAGAAAGAAAAGAAAATAACAAGTAGTACCTTGTGGCTAGCATATGGGACAAGGAGGAAGACAGGAGGAAGGGAGTAGTATCGAGGTAGTCAACGACAAGAACAGAAAGGACCTTGTAAGAAGTCACTCTAGGGCTTTATTCTGTAGTAAGTGGGAATCCATTAAGGCTTCTGAAGCAGGGAAATGAAATGATTTGATTTCTGTTAAAAAGGTTACCTCTTGCTGCAGTATGGATCGTGAAGTGACAGCAAGCATAGCGGACACAGGAAGGGCAGTAAGGGTCACTGAGAGTGTAGATTAGGGTGCAGGGAGGGGAAATGGGGAGCAAGAAGTTCTATTCAAGTGATGTTTAGGAGGTGGAATCACTAAGACAAGGTTTCTGTCTTAAATGACTTGGGTAGTGGCTACCATTTTCAGTTGGCTGACAACTCCCTAAATTGCACATGTACAAGTCAAGTATTTATTAAATAAAAACTTTAGCGATGAATCAGATGGAATTTGTCTTTGTTACTAAGTCACTATTTAGTTTCAGCCACATCTACCCAAAGGCACAGTCTTTCTCTAACCCTGACCACCCCATGCCCAGAAAGTCAGATCCAAACCTTCCATCTCAACAATAACAGCATCTGCCAAACTCCCAGGATTGCTTCCTCTCAGTGCCCCTCAGTTTGAATCTAGCCCTCCTTTACTCCATGCTGAATATACAAAGATTCTCTCAAAGAGCTTCCAGGCTATTGAGGAGAAAGACAGGTAAATTAATTAGGTATGGTGCATCCATCTACCCAGTTTATGAGGATAGTGACAGTGTCAATCTGTATTAATTGCTATCTTGTGCTTTCAGAGTGGACGTACAAAGAAAAATAAAGCTCAGGCCTTGTAGTGAGAAGTTCTTAGTCTCCTGGTACCATTGATTCCATTTCAGGTTTCCACCACTTCCCACACCTCTGCCATTTAACTTTCAACAAGCTTTATGACCATGCCTTTCTAAGACACATCTTACACATCCAAGGTACTCTATTTTTGACATCAGAACTCAGGGTAGTACAAGATGAGAAACTGCAAGAAATTTAAAGGAAACTTCACATCAGAGCAAGTGCATAGAGGTAACAGTCTCATAAAATATTCATTAACTATGAACATACTCTGGGACTCTTATTCTGTCTAGAAAAGGTGAGTCTCTGCAGAAGCATTCTCCCTCAGAACTGTCTGCCATAGAAATATCTGAGCAATTTGTGTGCCTTTCCAGTGGTCAAGAGATGTACTTCTTGCCTCAGACACTCTCTAACGCTTCTGACCTTCCCTGAGAGTTGACAGTTCTGTCTGCAGGCTTGCAACATTTCCAAAAATTGAGAGAGGCTCACCAAAACTAGATTGAATTTTAGGACCTGTGGACATTGTTTATTGGTACAGATTGGTGGCAGTCAGGATAATGTCTCTGCCAGGTCCATCGATTTGGCTTATGTCACTAAACAATTAGGGTATAACTAATTGTCTTGGTTCTGTGTACTCAACCCAAGGAATTCTATTCTATTTGCACCTTAAAATTAAACCTAAGAAGTCTCAGTGGAGGACTAGAAAGCACTAAAAATATATTATTATCTACAAACAGACATGAGGCCTCTTCCTGGACCTTCTTAGCAAGGATTCTCTAGAGAAACAGAACCAATAGGAGATATTGTTATGTAGATATCTAGATAGATATATTACATATATTATATATTGTATACTATATCTATCTAGATCTAGATCTAGATATATATAATATATATTATTATATATCATATATATAATATATTATTATATATGATATATATTATATATCATATATATATTATATATATGATATATATTATATATCATATACAATATATATCATATATAATATTATATATCATATACATTATATATCATATATAATATTATATATCATATATAATATTATATATCATATATATTATATATCATATATAATATTATATATCATATATATTATATATCATATATAATAATATTATATATCATATATAATATTATATATCATATATATTATATATCATATATAATAATATTATATATCATATATAATATTATATATCATATATAATATTATATATCATATATAATATATATCATATATATTATATATCATATATAATATTATATATCATATATATTATATATCATATATAATATTATATATCATATATATTATATATCATATATATTATATATCATATATAATAATATTATATATCATATATAATAATATTATATATCATATATAATAATATTATATATCATATATAATAATATTATATATCATATATAATATTATATATCATATATAATATTATATATCATATATAATATTATATATCATATATATTATATATGATATATAATATTATATATCATATAATATTATATATGATATATAATATTATATATATATATATATATATATACACACACAGAGAGAGAGAGAGAGAGAGATAGGTAGATACACCTATATAGATAGATAGAGATAGAGATATCCATACATATAGGCAGAAAGACTGATTGATTGATTATGAGACTGTGTGATTGTGGAGGCTGAGAAGTCCTGAGTTCTACAGTTGGCAAGCTGGGGACCCAAGAGATTCCATGGTATAGTTCCAGCCTGAGTCCAAATGTCTAAGAAGCAGGAGAGTCAGTGGTACTAGTGCCAGTCTGAATATGAGTCTGAAGGAAGGAAACCAGTATCCCAACTCAAAGACAGTCAGGAAGAGAGAGAGTGAATTCTCTCTTACTCAGAGTTTTGTTCTACTCAAATCTTCAACAGATTGAGTGAGGCCCACTCACATCAGTGAGAACAATCTACTTTACTCAGCCTACAAACTAAAATATTAATCTCCCCCACAAACACTTTCACATACACATCCAGAATAATGCTTGACCAAATATCTGGGCATCCAATGGTCCAGTCAAGTTGGCACATAAGATTAATCATCACATGGACCATCATATTCCCTCAGCTCCAGCATATCCTACTGGGCTTTCTAATCACCTTCAGCTAAGGTTTGGCTCTTAGCCCTTGGCAGGTGCTCAAAAAGCATATGAAGAATGCCATCTTCTGATAAGGTAAATGATCATTGTTTCCACATACTATAAGTGAAAAATCAGTACCCACACACTGAGTTGATTTCAAATATACAGAAAACAGATGGCCATATACTAGGGTGGGAGACATCCTAAACAAACTAATAATAAGGATAGCTACCATGTATCTAGAGTTTCTAGTTTATTTTATTTATTTATTTTGAGATAGGATCTCTGTCTGTCACCCAGGCTGGATTTCAGTGGTGTGATGTTGGCTCACTGTAGCCTTCACCTCCCAGGCTCAAGCAAACCTCTCACCTCAGCCTCCCAAGTAGCTGGGACTACAGGTGTGTGCTACTACACTCAGCTAATTTTTGGATAGATAGATAGAATTATTTATATATTTATTAGTTTTTCTTTTATTTTTTGTAGAGATGGGTTTTCCATATTGTGAAGGCTGATCTCGAACTCCTCGGCTCAAGCAATCCACCTGCCTCAGTCTTCCAAAGTGCTGGAATTACAGGCATAAGCCACCACGCCCTAATGTTTTTAATGTGCTAGGCATATTTTCTTGTGTGATACAACAACCTGGAGCTCCCGTATTATTATTATCTTCATTTCACGCATGAGGAATTGGAGACCCAGTGAGGTGAGGTGACTTGCTGTCACATAATAGCCAAGTGGCAGAGCTGCAATTTGAATCCAGGACTGGAGATTCCAGAGCCTCTTAACCACTCTAATTTATAGCCTCCTAACAGGAAATTTTGCTTTGTATAATTTAAAAAACATCATCAATAAAATTCAAGAATCCAGTAAGGCAAAAACAGTTCAAAGATAATCACGGAACACAGGGGAGAGCTATAACATTACCAGACCATGGATTCGTGAATGTTCCATGATTGATATAATGAAGTAAACACGAAACAGACACTGAGAATCATAAAAGTCAGTTTGATTGTGGCCCATGCAGAAGTCATGTGACTTCTTACCCTGCTCTGGCATTTTCAGCTTCTCTCATCTGGGCTCACTTTTGCCTGGACCTGACAGTTTGGTCCCATTCAGTTTGCATACAGGTCTTTGTAACAGAGGAGAAACAATGCACCTGTACCTCTTCCCACATCCTCTCAATGGGGACTCTGGTCTCATTCCCAGTGCTGACTTCTGGGCCCCTGAGTTACTGCCCCTACCCCACTCATGAAGCACACATCTCCCCACCCAATAAGCCCCGGTTCCCATAATTGGGTTTCTCCTTGCTCCCTGGTGTCACTGAACTGCTATCACAGGGACTGATGCACCACTCTAACTCCTTTCCAAGGGTGGCAAGCAGAGAGTGGCTCTCTGGCTGCCTCTTGCCAGACCACTGTTCTATAATCAAGCCAAATTCCTGGGGCCCACAGCACTAGAAGAATGTGAGGATTAAAATGAAAAGATTTTAATTTTAGTGCTGGAAAGGAGTTTAGCGATTGTCTCCTTCAAGGTAGATATTTAAATGGAAAAAGTGAGGGGCAGTCAGGTGCCCAAGGCAAAGGTGCATGGGAATAGGCCATCCTTCAGTATCTAGATTATGCCGAGGAGGTAGCTGACTACAACAGTCCCAGTCTCCTTCACTGAAAACAATGGATTTGTATCTCAGAATTGCAGCATTTGCTATCTTGAGTTTACATCAGTTCCTTCAATAATCAGCACAGATGAGATCAATACTCGAGAAGACCATATGGATACGATAAACAGAGAGAAAGAGCTAAGTCAAAGTGGGCTGTCTTGTGTAAATTTCTCTCTCCCAAACAAAGGATTTCCAAAAAACTCAGGTAGTCAATACAGATTAAGCAAGATGCAGTATATTGTTAACACAAAGGCTGCTCAAAGTGATAAAATATAACCTTGAAGCAAATTTTGTCACGAAGAAATCATGACAACCTTGGTCATGAGAGAGGACCTATGCTGTTTAGAAAAGCAAACAAGAAATGGATTATGACAAGTAGAAAGTAGCGAAAATGTTTTAAAATTCAGAATCAGATATAGATTTATTATCTCTCTATGATAAATGCTGAGGAAACAGGGCTGAGTGCCTCTAAACACTGCATTCCTGGTTAACTATTCTGAAGAAAGCAGGCTCTGCAATTACACTGCAGGCATTTGAATCTTAGCTTGGGAAAGAGATTTAAACCCTCTGAGCCTTGTGTTCCTCATCTTTGAAGGAGGGATAACAATCATGATGAGGATGATGATTATAAGAATAATACAGGCTAGGTTGCTATGACTGTATAATACAATAGATGAATGTACCTAATACAAGGTTTAATCAGGAGCTCACTTAATGGTAGGTTCTTATGTCTAAATTATAGTTAATGGTTTCTGATCAAAGCTAAACCAAATAGCTCAAGATTCTTTGGCAGGACAAATGCAGCACAGTGTCCCTAATTATTGAAAAGAGAACAGACACTCCAGGTCAACATTGCCTTAAAGACGGCCAAGAGTACACTTTCCGCCTGCAACCCCAGTCCTGATTGTTTCTCTAAACACATGTCAAATGTAATGTAGGCCTTTTTTGCATTAATCACTTGGTGTTCAATGCAACCAATAGAGTTAGAGGATACAAACCCAAGTTCCAACTTCACCGCTTACTCATTGTAAATGGTAATTTCAAACAAGTAACTAATATAACAGAAATTCCATTTCCTCAGTTAACATGGCAAATTCGATAAATGGAAGAGAAAATACATTGGCTACTGGAAAGCATCGTATTTGTGAAGGAGCCATAGTAAACAGTGAGGATGCAAGGGCATCATTATATTCACCATAATAACTTTCATCTCTGAATCACTACCATTGGCCTAAATAGAGTAACTTTGCCCCATCCAACTCCACCCCATCATATCCTGCTGAAGTGCTGATATTCATTCTAATTTACCTGTCTATGGTCTTATGTCCAACTCTTAACTAATCACTGTGGTCAGGAGAATGATTTTTGCTGATTTGTGTAGGCCTGGGACACATGACCAACTTGAGAAGGTGAAGATGTGAGTGAATAATGGTCTCCAAAGATGTCCACATTCTAAACATGTTATCTTGCATGGCAAAGGAGATTTTGCAGTTGTGACTAAATTAAAGATCTGAGCCCGTGAGATTTGGATATTTTTAAAATTATTCTCCAGATGGGCCCAATGTAATCACAAGTGTCCCTGAAAGTGGAAGAGAGAGGAAGATGAAATCAGAGTGATACAATAAGAGAAGGATTTGATTCTCCATTGAAAGCTTTGAAGATGGAGGAACAGGCTGTAAGCCAAAGAATGCAAGCAGCCTCTAGAAGCCGGAAAAGGCAAAGCAACGAATTTTCCCCTAGAGCCTCCAGAAGGAAAATGGCCCTGCTAACACCTTGACTTTAGCCCAATGATACTACTGATCTTCAGGACTCTAAGATAGTAAGTGTGTATTATTTAAGCCATAAAATTTGTGGTAATGTGTTACAGTAGCAAAAGGCAACTAAAACATCATTCTATGCTTTCTGAAACAATGGTGAAGAATCTGCTAGTTTAGATCCAAATTTTCAGTGTCTGACCACCGCTGAGGAGGGCGAGTCCCAGCCCTCAGATTTCAGGAATTGAAGGTTTACATGAACAAAATTCTTATTTTCCTGGTAGATAGTTCAACTACCTAAAACGATCCTTACCAGGGAAAGAAAAACCACAGTCTGAGGAGGATGAGAACAGGGCTGCATGGCCTGCTGCACTGAAAGCAGGATGGAGAAAGGGCCCAGATATTACCCTCTGACTCTGCCAGTAGAGTAAGTGGCAAAATAATACGCGTGATTGCCGCAGGGAAAGCAAGTACGGACTTCTTCCATAAACTCTCCCTGTGGGCTGTTGGTGTGGTGCAATTGACAATACATCCAGCAGTGCTTCGTGGTGCCACAGGTAAAGATGGGTTTTGAGCCAACAGGCAGAGTAGAGAACACAGTTCATCCCAGGAAATTCAGGACACTCACCATACACGGAGTTGTCAGCTTTCCAAGTCAGCCATCCCCTTCCATCATTTTTCAAGGTTATAACTGGGACAGCCTCACATGGGCCATGCCAAAGTCTGCAAGATCCATACCCCAGGGACTTGAAATGTGTTTCAGACACAAAGGGTCAATTGTGAGCCATACAAGCCACAGTCGGAGAAACTTCACTGTCCAATAAAAGAAAATCAATAGTCACTCTTTGTTTGCCTAACAATTTGGGATTTACTGTAATACTTGGGCTTTATTGTTGAATCTGAGCTGATCTAGCCCCTCAAAGAAATCTGTTCTCTAGACCAGCATCGTTGTCATCACCTAAGAGATTTAGCAATTCTGAATCTCAGACCCTACTCCAGACATGCTGAATCAGAATTTGCATTTCATGTGTACATTAAAGGTGGAGAAGAACTAAGCAAGTCTATTCATTTCTCTCTTGGTAGAGATGGGTAAACTGATACCCAGAGAAAGGAAGGAACCTGCTTAAGGCCACTAGGGCCACTTTCTTACAGAGCCAGGATTAGAGCTTAGATCCTTTGTATTCTTCTTGTTTTGTTTCCAATTTTTTCTTTAAATAACATTTGATCATTTTTAAATGAAATTGCCCTGGTAAATAAAAAATCTGAAGCAATGAAACTTTTCTTAATGATTCATCACTGTTTGCCTGTGAAATGTTTTTAAAGTTTTTTAATTCTGTGACTACCAGCAGCAGTATGTGGGTCAGTATAATGATTAAGAACCTGGGTTTTGTAGTCTTATGGACCTGGGTTCAACTCCGCATTCTGTGCTACCTTGAGTAAGTCACTTAACCTCTCTGTGCCAAACTTTCTTCACCCATGAGATGCAGCTAACTATACTTCATAAAGTTGTTGTAATGAGCCAGGGAAGTAACACATGTATAGCTCTCAGCATAGAGCTTAGCATGGAGTGAAAGTTCAGCAAACTTTAGCTTTCATGACTGATACAACTAACAATGATCTTGTTTTGTTTCCAGATTTTTCTTTAAATAACATTTGATCATTTTTAAATGAACTTACCTTGGTAAATAAAGAATCTGAAGCAATGAAACTTTTCTTAGTGATTCATCACTGTTGGCCTGTGCAATGTTTTCACAGTTCTTTAATTCTGTGACTACCAGCAGCTGTATGTGGGTCAGTCTGGTGATTAAGAACCTGGGTTTTGTAGTCCTATAGACCTGGGTTCAACTCTGCATTGTGAAGGCTTGTGAGGAGCAGCATGTCCTGGGACAGCTATTATCCTTAATGCCACTCAGTTTTAGGGCTTTTTATTTTTCCTTGCAACCACTCCACTTTGTTCTAGATGAATGAGGTCAGCAGACCAGGACCTGGGGTGTAGTCCCCTCGTAATGTCTACTGTGGGAACCCCAGTAGAAATGAAACGAGGAGCTGCATTGAATCTCAGTCCTATCTCAGTGGTGGTCAGACACCGAAAGTTTGGATCTAAACCAGCAGATTCTTCAGAAATACGATGCTTTCCAGTAGCCAATGTATTTTCTCTTCCATTTATCAAATTTGCCATGTTAACTGAGAAATGGAATTTCTGTTATATTAGTTACTTGCTTGAAATGGAGAAATGAAGGCACAGAGAGATTAAGTAACTAACCCAAAACAATAATGCTGTGAGTGTCAGAGCCAGGATTTTAATCCAGGCTTGACTACTCCAAAGCCTGTGGCCTTGGCATTGGTCCCCACCCCCTGCCTGTACTTGGCTCATTGATCTGGAGACCCAAAATGCAGAAAGAGGAAAGTTAGGGCTAGTGAAACTGCATTGTGCAAAGTTGCATTAATTGCTCTTTGTTATTTAATTTTAGGCTCCACTTTGGAGTTGATGAGTTTCCTGAAAACTGTGATTTCATCCTCTCAGGCTCAAGGTTGGAGCTTTGTTTTTTAGCTGTTTGTGCCAGTATTTGGTGAAGCCCTAAAGCTGTCAGCTCCTTGACATACTGCTTGAATTACTAGTATCCATTCCTAAGGCATCCAAGTGCCAGAAACTCCATAGTTGTAATTAACTTATTTGAATATAATTCCCTAGTTACAATTCCCAGTGTTCTCCAAAGGAGCTATGAAATCACGATATGCAGCTTCTTCTAATAATGCAGATTACCAAAAAGAATCTAGAATGGGCATCAAGAGAGTTGGTGCTGCCACAACTGTGGGACCTTGGACAAACTGCTTTCCCTGTCTGCGCCTCAATTTTCTGACATCCCCACCCCCCTCCCTAAATGCCCAACCCAGTGTGAGTTAAATGCTGCTCTTCTGGACTACAATTTACTCACAGGTTTCAAGTCACCATAGCATTTAGCACTCTGTGTTGGCAACATTAATTTATTTTTCATTCTCTGCCGATCACCCTGTAGGCTCCCTAAAGTCATGGACAATATCATGTAAATTTCTACATCCCTTGGGCCTAGCATGGTGCTCCACAATGTCACTGGTACTAGATAATGAGCTGTGAGCTTCCTTATGCTTCTCTCAGTTTCAGAGGGTATCTTACCTGAATAATACAGAAAGAGAACAACTGGATTTCTCAGTAGCAGAATTGAATTTGTTATGATTCACACTTCATAGGGGAAACCATAAAATAAGTAGATATGCATCCATGCTAACAGGGGATCTTAGATCTCTGGGAGATGGGAAGAGTTTGAGGCTTAGGAGAGGGCTGAGATCAGTCTGGGAAGATCAAAAGCACTGATTCCTCTTTCATCTTGTGATCATAATTTCTCCCATTTCATATATTTGACTGCTAAAACAGGGGTGACAGACAGGGAATAACATGATAATGCTTTCTGGAAGCATTGTACATTGTTCATTTTTCTAGTGATTCCTGAGCTCTGCAGAATTTCAAGGGGCAGGGTCCGTTGCGCACATTATTAGGATTCAGCTTGACAACGCTGCACCTTGGAGCTAAACATGCTACATTTTACTTTTTATTCAGTCAGTCACATAGACAGATTTAGAATGCTGCTTTTGTGTTCATCACTGTGCCGGGACACATGGAATCCAGAGATGAACAAGATAAGATTTGCACCTTGGATAGGTTCACTGTCAGTGGGAGGTGCAGTGATTTTTGACATAGAAAAAGAAAAATTATAATACTAGCATAGTAACTGCTTATACTGGAGTAAGCACTAACTTTAGTGGGAGCAGAGAGGAAGCATTAACTAACCCTGCTTGTGTGAGTGGAGCTTCGAGGGAAAAGGAGAAAGGAGAAGGAGGAAGGAGAGGATCAAAAACACTAGATGAGACAGCAGTTGAGCAGTGTCCACAAGAATTAGCATCTGTTTTGCAGATGAAGGAGAGGGATGGGTAGTCAGAGAATTTCTGGCAGAACATGCCACCTGTACCTAGAATGGTGAGAAGGCAGAGTATATGCAGCTAAGTGTAGCTAAAGAGACTGGGGCAGGCTGTGGAAGCAAAAGGAGACTAGCGAAGCAGTTTGCAGCCAAACCTGTAATGTGGAATAAAAGGAGAATGCAGAGGACAGACAGGAAGGAGAAGTCGGGAAATAAGTCAGAAAGGCATGAGAGCCTGAACAAGATTGGTGGAAATGGTGGTAGAGGGCAAAGGAGAAAGAACAGTCTCTTTAAACCTAGAAATAATTGAGAACTTCTGAGATATCTGGGCTAGCTAGGGAGTCAATATAGGAAATAGCTTCATTTTCAACTATAAACTAATTAACACCAGTTGTTTGCCAACTGCAAACTGGCCACCATGGAAGGGCATTACAGTGGGTAGTTTTCAAAGCTAGGAATAAAACAGCACATGGAGGATACCTATTTGTAATCCATTTCAAAACAGTAAATATAAAATTCCTGACCCTATAATGCACGGTGATCCAACCCAGAGTTTTTTTCTTCCTATGATAGCAAAGCATCTTCCTAGAATAAATACCCAGGAAAATCCTGGATCTACTCTCTTGAAGTCAAGTGTATTGGTTTTCTATTGTTGTCCAAAAAATAACCATAACTTGGTGGCTTAAAAATACTTTTATTACCTTACAGTTTCCATAGACATCCTATAGACATAATTTAGCTAGATCTTGTGCTTCCGATTCTCATCAGTTCGCAATCCAGGTCACAGCTGGAGCTGTGGGCTTATTACAGGCTCAACTGGGGAATAGTCCACCTACAAGCTCCCTCAAGTTATTTGCAAAAAATCATCTCCTTATCACTGTAGGACTAAAGTCCACATTTTCTTCCTAGCTGATGGCTAATGGGGGCTGGGGTGGGAGGTGGGGAGCTACTCAGCTCCGAAAGGCCATCTACGGTTTTTTGCCCCGTGGCTCTCCCCATGATTCCTTTAACAACACGGCAGCTTGTCTTTTCAAGGCCAGCATTTGAGAGTTCCTCTTACCTTAGGGAGGGGCCCAGTCCTTTTTTAAGGTCCTTTGTGTGATTAATCCAGGCACACAACAGGATAATATCTTTTTTTTATGAACTCAAAACCAACTGATAAGCAAAATAAGGCAGGCATAGAAAAAAAACGACTTCATGTTCTTACTCATATGTGAGAGCGAGAAAAGTCGATCTGATGGAGGGTAAGAGTATAATGGTGGTTACTGGCTGCTGAGAAGTGTAGGAAGGTGAGGAGAATAAAGATAGATTGGTTAATGAGTACAAAAGTACAGTTAGATAGAAGAAATAAATTGTAATTCTCAATAGCACAGCAGAGTGACTATAGTTATCAATAATTCATCATGCATTTCAAAATAGCTAGAAGAGATTTGGTGTGTTCTCAACATACAAAAAAAAATATTTGAAATGTTGGAGGTGATGGCTATCTCAATTACATTGATTTGATCATTACACATTGTATGCATGTATCAAAACATCACATGCACCTCATAAATGTGTATAATTGTTATATATCAATAAGACCAATAAACTGTAAAAAAAAACTGATTCAGGACCTTAATTGTATATGCAAAATCCCTTCACGTTACCCCATTCCATTTGCTAGAAACAAGTCACAGGTCCCACCCACATTTATGGGGTGTGATTATATGGGAATGAAGAGCAGGAGGGCTGGGTAGTTAGGGAGCACCTTAGAATCTGTCTCCCATACCAAATTCCACTCTTAGTCATATTTGATAAGTTTCAAAATAAACACATCATAGCTTTGAACAAGACTAACTATGTATGAAAATAATAACTATATTTTGCTTCTGCACTCATTATCTTGTTGGATTGTATTCATACAAACCCTCAAATTCCGACTAGCTGACAAAATCTGTTCACTAGTTAAATGTAAGGTAAGAGTGGCCTTTGCGGTCATCAGAAGTTTCTCCCTTAACCCAAGTCAGCATTCTAACACTCCTTCCACAAACTTCTGCACCACAGGGGCCTGCTGCTGCCAAAGTAGAATTCAGTTTCACTAAACTGAACAAATGTGAAAGTTTACCTAGGTATATCCCAAATTATGTCTTACTTAATCTTTCTCTCCAACAACAATTATAACAACAAAATTATAAAGGAAGCAATGTCAATGGTTCAATAAATTGCAAATATCCTGAAGATTACAAGAGGAAAAAAAAGAGTTCTGGAGATTGCCATTTACATTCTAAGTTCTCTTTGAAGAGGCCAAACTTTCCTGGTGCTTCTGGAGAGAAATGAGCAAGAACAGCATTTTTCTGTTTGCATAGTCTTGATTGCTCAAGGGGCTATGGGAACAAAGAAGAACCACCAGTAAGTGCTGACATTTTCTGAAAAATGCTTAGTAAGTTAAGACTACATATACACATGGAGATCAAAGACAGTGTCTTTAGCTGTTTAGACTTTCCAGAAATCGTTCCTCTTAAATTATTTATGCAAGCATAGAGTCAATAGGAAAATTCTCATATTCTGCACATTGGAGCAGTAGCCTCCAAAACAGTGATGTAAATATAAAGATATTAAATAGAATGATTATGTTTTAAAATGAAGAATCCTTATTCCAGTAAAAATATTAAACAGGTCAAAATTTTTTTGAGAGGCATACTTCTCCCTCAACACATATATATGCAGTTTCAGAATCACTTCAGTTCTGCTGCATTATAAAATTTCTTGTCAAGGTGCATACACTTAAGAAGAAGGTTGCCTCCCACCATGCCCTTGGCTCTACCTTCCCACTAACCAATGACAAGTCAAGAGAAGGGGCTTAAGACCCTCACTGAAGAATCGAAATAATATACTGTGCCTAAGATAGATTCTGGCACCTTAAATAAATATTCTTTGAGTGAGTGAATGAATGAATGAAGGGAGGGGGGGTGCTCTGAAGTCCGACAAACTAAAATCCCAATCCAGTTCTGCTCCTCACATACTGTGTAACCTTAGCAAAATTTCTTAACCTTTGAATCTTTGTTGCTATATCTATAAATTGGAAATATCAATACCTACCTCCCAACAAGACGAGGAATACAGTAGTTGTGTGGACTACTGAAGCTGACCCCTGGAGTTTATTCCCAGTTTTCACACTTATTCACAGCTCCTCTTGTGTCTCTGGACTAACAGTAGAATCTGTCTCATCATCATGGTGCAAAAATGACATGAGATACTACTTATAAAGGTTTTAGGGCAGGGCCTAGCAGTTACTGTTCAGAAAATGTTGGTTGTTGTTACTGTTATTATCATTCCTGGAATCTACTAATGACTATAAGTAAAATGACAGGCTATTTTTGTGGCTATTGGATAAATGATATTTATGTCCAGGCACCATTAACCATTTTCCTGTCTCTTCTTAGTGGCTGAAGATCTCACTCTTTCTCTTTCTCTTCTTCCTTCTCTTTCTCTTCAAATTTGAAGCAGCAAGTGGTCAATAATTACATTATACAAACAAAATTACTAATTTTCCAATTTTTTTATGCCATGGAACCCTTTCTTTCCTCAAATGAAATTCTATTGGGAAGACCTATAAGATTAACACAAAAAAGTGGCTGATCTGTTTAAGGCTGGCTGGTAAGGCAGACCACTGGCCTTCTGTTTCTCTCTCTCTCTCTCTCTCTCTCTCTTTCTTCTTCTTCTTCTTTGTCTTCTTCTTATTATTATTATTTTCTTCTTCTTCTTTTTCTTCTCCTTCTCCTTCTCCTCCTCCTCCTCTTCTTCTTCTTCTTTCTCTTTTTATCTTTCTGTCTCTTTCATAAACATACACACACACACGCACATGAATATTGGCCTTCTGAGGAAGCTTTAGGGTTCTGAATAGTGTGGTTTGATAAACTCTAAACAATTAGTTCTTAAACCTAGTCATGAACAAAATTAAATACAGAGGAATGGAACCTGGGGCTATCACAGACATTGTCATTTTGTAAGACTGGCTCCCCATAGTGATGCTTCCTGTGACAGTATCCAATGTAGGGGCTAATCTGCCAGAGCTCACCGTTTATTGCTGTAAAATGAAGGTGCAAAGAATGATGATGCTGCAAATTTCTGTAAATAATAATATTTTCTATTTTGATGTCACAGACCATGGTATCTTCCTCTCAACCCCAAAATTGCTGACATCTCTGCAGCAGGCATCATCATTTGGATAATCAACAGCATTTGTCACTGCTTTCCCTACTGGTAGAGTCCTGATTTTGTCCAAGTAGCCATTCCTCAGCAATGTGATTCAGGAAAGAGAAGACTCTCCAGCTCCAGAGGAAAATCTGATGTGCCTAAATTAACAGCATGGTCCCTTATCTTTGCTAAGAATTGGATTCAAACTGAGGATATGAATCAATTCTGCCAATGAGGAGAGGTATGCTGAGGAACTTCCTGGAAAGTTTCTTCTACTAATAAGAGAAATACTGAGAAAGAGACAGCTCCTCTTCCTCCACTGCACTCTGCCTGGATCTGATGCCTATAGCAACATCTATCTTATATCTGTGAAGAGAGCTAATATAAGGCAAAACCGCCACACAGAAAATGGCAGAGTGAAAGTTGTAAAGAATCTATGCTCTCAAAAACATGATTGAACTCTCAAATAAGCATGCGGCTTCCTTTCCTTGAGATGCCTTGTTGTGTGAGATAACCATTCTTCTTATTGTTTAAGCCAGTATTTCTCAAAGAATAAGATCAGCATCACCCTGTTAGCAATACAAATTCTCAGGCTGCACTCGACAACCACTCTATACACTCTTGTGGATGGGGGCCAGCACTCTGGGTTTTAACAAGTCCTGGAGAAATGCTGATGCATGCTCCAGTCTGAGAACCACTGGGAACCAAGCCATGTTGAGTTGTTTTTTTCTGTTATTTTTATAGCTAAGCATCTGAACTGATAATAAAATCTCTATAAAGTCTTCAAAATCTAAGATTATTCTTTTAGTTTTTATGCATTCATTCACAGTCACCTCTGTCACAAGCTCAGACCTGAGTTCATGGAGTTGGTCCAGAGACAGTCTGAGTGACAGGCTGTGAATGCTGTCCTTAGACTCCTTGTCTTCCTTTTAGCACAGACACACGACTCTCAGCCAAATTTGTGATATGTCTCATTTTCTATTCCTCCCACCTTTCCTCAGGTAGGTGTCTCACCCATGGGAATCCTCTCAGTCCCTCTTGTAAGTAAATTTCCAGAAATCCCATCAGGCCTCCTAAAATACTTTAACATGAAAGCCATTGCTGCATCCAACTTGTCTCTTAAGCCTCACAACAACTCCTTGAGACAGATATTGCCACATATTTTACATGAAGGAAAAACTTGAGGCTCTGGAAAGATAAGGAACTTTTCATGATC